>NC_069502.1:1054690605-1054790605 GCF_027579735.1 Bombina bombina | reverse complement strand
GATACACACACACACAGATACACACACACACACACAGATACACACACAGATACACACACACACACACAGATACACACACACAGAGATACATACACACACACACATACATACACAGAGATACCCACACACACAGAGATACACACACACACACATACATACACAGAGATACACACACACATACAAAGAGATACACACACACACAGATACACACACACACACAGATACACACACACACACAGATACACACACACACAGATACACACACACATACATACACAGATATACACACACACAGAGATACACACACACACACACACACATACATACACAGAGATACACACACACATACAAAGAGATACACACACACAGAGATACACACACACAGAGATACACACACACACAGAGATACACACATACATACACAGAGATACACACACACACAGAGATACACACACACACACACAGAGATACACACACACAGAGATACACACACACACACACACACACAGATACACACACACACACACAGATACACACACACAGAGATACACACATACATACACAGAGATACACACACACACACACACAGAGAGATACACACACACACAGAGAGATACACACACACACACACACAGATACACACACACACACACACAGATACACACACACACAGAGATACACACACAGAGATACATACACAGATACATACACAGAGATACATACACAGAGACACACAGAGATACACACATACACACAGAGAGATACACACACACACACAGAGAGATACACACACACACAGAGAGATACACACACACACACACAGATACACACACACAGAGATACACACACACACACACACACAGAGCTACACACACAGAGATACATACACAGATACATACACAGAGATACATACACAGAGACACACACACACACATACACAGAGATACATATACACACATACACAGAGATACACACACACATAGATAGGCACCAACACATGCACACACAGATATAGGCAGACATACACATATATGCAGGGACATGCATGGTAAAAAAAAAAAAAAATTAAAATACTTTTGGGACTTTTTCTTAATCTAAACTTGAGGTCCAGTCCAGCTCAGTACATACTGTATACTTATTATTTTTAGCAACTCACAGACTGACCTCTCTATCACATAGTTGCTGCTTCAAGAGCTGTGCAGGAGTTGTAAATTTCAACCGGAGATCTCCTCACCCTCATGACCTCCTGCCCTGCAGCATAGCATAGGACATCACTGATTTACAATTTAACCCCATGGCTACCAAAAAGGGCTGCAATACACTGCTTAGGAATAAACTGCAGTCCTTTCTGGGAGCCAGAGAGTTAATTTGTGTTCAGCAATTTTAGCATGTTACGGAGTGAGTCTGGACTGTCTGTCTATTAGGTTATTCAAGGAGAATTGTTTACCGGGTCCCATTTAACATGACGCTATCCCTGACAGTGACAGGCTCAGCTTTATCCGGGAGGTAGGAGACAGCCTTAGAAAAAGTAAGACGCACAGTCACAGACACGCTGTTATTGTGTAGGCTGTAGCAGTTACTTTAAAGCATTGCCAGTCCCTAAAATAAATAGGAGCAGCACAAATAATGGTGCATTAGATTAGTGCATGTTCCTATCCCCATTGCCTTGCTTACCGCTCCTTTTCTCGCTAACTCTCGGCTAGATTTGGAGTTTTGTCGGTAACGACCCGAAAAACTAACGCCGGCTTTTTTCTGGCCGCACCATAAAAATAACTCTGGTATTGAGAGTCCACAGAATGGCTGCGTTAGGCTCCAAAAAAGGAGCGTAGAGCATTTTTAACGCAGCTTCAACTCTCGATACCAGAGTTGCTTACGGACACGGCCAGCCTCAAAAACGTGCTCGTGCACGATTCCCCCATAGGAAACAATGGAGCTGTTTGAGCTGAAAAAAAACCAAACACCTGCAAAAAAGCCGCGTTCAGCTCCTAACGCAGCCCCATTGTTTGCTATGCGGTAACCCTTCCTACGTCTGCACTTAACACTCTAACATGTACCCCGAGTCTAAACACCCCTAACCTTACACTTATTAACCCCTAATCTGCCGCCCCCGCTATCGCTGACCCCTGCATATTATTATTAACCCCTAATCTGCCGCTCCGTAAACCGCCGCTACTTACATTATCCCTATGTACCCCTAATCTGCTTCCCTAACATCGCCGACCCCTATATTATATTTATTAACCCCTAATCTGCCCCCCACAACGTCGCCTCCACCTGCCTACACTTATTAACCCCTAATCTGCCGAGCGGACCTGAGCGCTACTATAATAAAGTTATTAACCCCTAATCCGCCTCACTAACCCTATAATAAATAGTATTAACCCCTAATCTGCCCTCCCTAACATCGCCGACACCTAACTTCAATTATTAACCCCTAATCTGCCGACCGGAGCTCACCGCTATTCTAATAAATGTATTAACCCCTAAAGCTAAGTCTAACCCTAACACTAAGACCCCCCTAAGTTAAATATAATTTTAATCTAACGAAATTAATTAACTCTTATTAAATAAATTATTCCTATTTAAAGCTAAATACTTACCTGTAAAATAAATCCTAATATAGCTACAATATAAATTATAATTATATTATAGCTATTTTAGGATTAATATTTATTTTACAGGTAACTTTGTATTTATTTTAACCAGGTACAATAGCTATTAAATAGTTAAGAACTATTTAATAGCTAAAATAGTTAAAATAATTACAAATTTACCTGTAAAAGAAATCCTAACCTAAGTTACAATTAAACCTAACACTATACTATCAATAAATTAATTAAATAAACTACCTACAATTACCTACAATTAATCTAACACTACACTATCAATAAATTAATTAAATACAATTCCTACAAATAAATACAATTAAATAAACTTGCTAAAGTACAAAAAATAAAAAAGAACTAAGTTACAAAAAATAAAAAAATATTTACAAACATAAGAAAAATATTACAACAATTTTAAACTAATTACACCTACTCTAAGCCCCCTAATAAAATAACAAAGCCCCCCAAAATAAAAAAATGCCCTACCCTATTCTAAATAACTAAAGTTCAAAGCTCTTTTACCTTACCAGCCCTGAACAGGGCCCTTTGCGGGGCATGCCCCAAGAAGTTCAGCTCTTTTGCCTGTAAAAAAAAACATACAATACCCAAACCCCCCAACATTACAACCCACCACCCACATACCCCTAATCTAACCCAAACCCCCCTTAAATAAACCTAACACTAAGCCCCTGAAGATCTTCCTACCTTGTCTTCACCTCACCGGGTTCAACGATCTGTCCAGAAGAGCTCCTCCGATGTCCTGATTCAAGCCCAAGCGGGGGGCTGAAGAGGTCCATGATCCGGCTGAAGTCTTCATCCAAGCGGGAGCTGAAGAGGTCCATGATCCGGATGAAGTCTTCTATCAACGGCATCTTCAATCTTCTTTCTTCTGGATCCATCTTGCAGACCTCCGACGCGGAACATCCTGCTGGCCCGACGGACTAACGACGAATGACGGTTCCTTTAAGGGGCGTCATCCAAGATGGTGTACCTCGAATTCCGATTGGCTGATAGGATTCTATCAGCCAATCGGAATTAAGGTAGGAAAATTCTGATTGGCTGATGGAATCAGCCAATCAGATTCAAGTTCAATCCGATTGGCTGATTCAATCAGCCAATCAGATTGAGCTCGCAATCTATTGGCTGTTCCGATCAGCCAATAGAATGCGAGCTCAATCTGATTGGCTGATTGGATCAGCCAATCGGATTGAACTTGATTCTGATTGGCTGATTCCATCAGCCAATCAGTATATTCCTACCTTAATTCCGATTGGCTGATAGAATCCTATCAGCCAATCGGAATTCGAGGGACACCATCTTGGATGACGTCCCTTAAAGTTTGCTATGTAAGGACATTACAGGCAGTACAATAGATTGTACTGAAGAGCTCAGTGACTTTAAACATATGCACTGTCATAGGATGCCACTTTTGCCACAAGGCAGTTCAAGAAATCTGTTCAACTGTAGTTGACATGGAAGTATATAGGAGTAACAACAGCCAATCCACAAAGTGGTTGACCACATAAACTCAGAGCAGGACTGCCGAGTGCTGAAGTGCATAGCATGTAAATATTGTCTATCATCTGTTACATCACTCACTGTAGAGTTCCAAACTGCCTGAAGAAGCAACATCTGGACAAGAAATATGCATTAGTAGCTTTCATTTGTTTCCATGGCCAACCAAATGTACACAAGCCTTATTACAACATGCATAATCCCAAGCATTGGCTGGAGGCTGCCACTGGACTCTGAAACAGTGAAAATGTGTCTATGTCAATGACAAATCACGCTTATCTATCTGGATGGGGGGTGAATGCCAGAACGCTTCCTACTATAATGCATAGTGCCTACTGTAAAGTTTGGTTCACGTATGAGTGTGCCATGTGAACAAAGTGAGGTCCATAAAGACATGGTTTGACGAGTCTGATGTGGAGAAACTTGAGTGGCCTACACAGAGCCCTGACTTCAAACCCATTGAACACTTTTGGGATGAATTGGAATGTTGATTGTGAGCCAAACCTTCTAGTCCAACATCAGTGCCTGACATCACAAGTTCCCACATGCACATCCCAAAATCTTGTGAAAAGCCTTCCCAGAAGTGTGGCAGCTGCTAAAGCTGAAAAAGGGAGGGGACAACTCCATATTAACTCCATTGGTTTTTAAATGAGATGTCCAAAAAACTCATAAATGTGTGATGGTCAGGTATCCACATACCAAATAGTGTAGCAAATAAATGTATCTCTTCCTATCAAATATGCAAGTTTATGTGTTAAAATAAATCTTCACCCTTTAGAAATGATAGAGACTGCAATACAAGTCTATAAACTTAAGAGGATGTATTAAAAGAAACAGTTTGGATTTTAACAGTTGGTTTTTGTTTAAAAAAAAGTAATTTCAAGAAATAAAAGTGTGGATTCTGCCCCCTACACACACACCATCACCACCTACAACAAAATAAATACTTGATAAAGCTGTAAGAGCTCTAGTTGTAACCTACTCTAAATACGTTTTATGTGGTGAAAATATATGTTGTCTCATAAATCTACTATACCTACTGTATTTCTCTGTAACAATAGCAATATAGTTTTAGGGGGATATGTATCAACGCGTCAACTATATTGCATTCGCGGGTGTCAATACGCTCGCTTAACATCGCCAAACATTGCGGCCGCGGATCTGAATAAGATCTCCATATTTATAAATATAGCCGTCAAAAACACGTGACCCAAGTACGGGGCGATGAGCATCAGTCTGTTGTTAACTAACAGTCATCGATGACGCTGCTATTTGTGTTTTTCCCAACTTTATTTATACCATTTCACTACATGCCGCTGCTATACTAAAATATTTAACTCCTATACCGCCACCGATACAACCGAAATAAAGTTATTAACTCCTATCCCGCCGCTCCCCGACACCGCCATAACCTAAATAAACTTATTAACCCCTATCCCGCCGCTCCCCGACACCGCCACAACCTAAATAAACTTATTAACCCCTATACCGCCGCAACCTAAATAAACTTATTAACCCCTAAACCTCTGTCCTCCCACATCACCACCACTAACTAAACCTATTAACCCCTAAACCGTCAGCCCCCCACATTGCCAAAAACTAAATTAAGCTATTAACCCCTAAACCTAACAACCCCTTAACTTTAAATTAAAATTACAACATCCCTATCTTAATATAAATTAAAACATACCTGTAGAGTTAAAATAAACAAATTTGGGGGGGCGGAGCCAACAGCCGGTCTGAGCAGACGTTCGCATTAAGAGCTCCAGATTAAATACAACTAACATAAAGTTTTGGGGCATATATTTAAAGGCTAAATTGCTTTAATAGCTTTGTGAACAGTTGCTGAGGTTAGGATCCACTGAGTGTACACCACAGGCTGCAATTTCGGGTGGTATATCCCAAATAAGATCCAGATGAGGCCTTGCTGACCGGGCGCCATTTCTTGGTGAGAGTGCCTAACCATTTGGGCAAGATAAAAGAACACTGCTTCGGACAAGCTTTGGGGAGGATGGAGTCCTAACCTAAAACACCAGACAGTGCTATTTGCAGCACAGAAACTACAGTTGCCGTTTAGATCAAAAATTATTTGCCTACCCGGGAAACCTCCCGACATGGAAGACTTCCTAACTAGCTTTGCTGCCCTCATGGCAGAACGGAACAAGATTTTCTGCGACAGGTGCGACAGAATACTCCTGCCCTCAGTCACACTACTTGGGTGTGCAGCTTGAGCGGGAGATGTATCGCAGCTGCTTGCAGACCAACCACTCACTGTGCAGGGACCTAGCGCAGCGGTCTTCTCTGGGGAGGGGAGGATCGCGGTGCTGTCCCAAGATATTCCTTTGTCCGGTTTGTTTGACCTAGTTGCAGAAGAGGTCGCTAATATGCCTTCAGTAAACGCTGCCTGTGAGAAGCTGTTGAATACTTCAGAGCCCACGCTGGAGGTTCTGATGGGCGAAAAATGGTCTGTGGCTGGAACGAGTGAGTGGACAGTAAATATATGCGCTGCTGAGGAGCATTTCCCTGCACCGGGTTGCCGGTTAGACGGAACTGATATACACTGCACGGTAACACAGACGTTCTCTCACTATTGTCCTAGGTCTGGAATAGGCTGACGGTACTTGCTTGCTTTCTCCGGTCTGGGGGAGGCCACTACTGTCAACAGAGTGTGCTAGTCCCTGGTCTGTGACGCACCGCGCCCCATTCAGTACTTTGCTAATGCCAAGGACTCGGTGCTTTCAATACTACCCCCGTACTTCTGTTTATATATATATGCTCTCAAAGTAATGTGATGTTCATAATCAGATTATAAATAAGCTATACTTACATACAAATGTCTAAACCTACCATCCTGCAATGTGTTACATAGGTTACCATGTTTTTGGGAGTGGGTATCGGAGGGAATGGGCATATCTCTCTTTTTGTGATCTTCCCTCTTTTCATAGGTGTGCTATGGGCCCTCTCTGTCTGCGGCCGGGACGGAGATGTGTGGCGCATTGCTCTCCCGATAATAGTGGATTTATTTGCTCTGATCCCTTCCCCAGACATAGGTGACTTATCGCATTATATGTTAATGAAAGTTATTGATGGGTATGGATGGGCCCTCTGCATGTGTGCCAGCAGTTTACCATTAGAACACTTGTATTTGTACCTAAATCTGTGCACACATAATTAATGTAGAAATATGACATTATCCTGCTAGCCGATTAACTCATCTTGCTTTTCCATTTATCTTGCGGTCCACCCCCCCCCATTTATATTTGTCTAAGGTTGGGAGCTTAAGGCGAGAGTTGATAACTTAACATATATGCCCAATTAAGGGATTGACTTAAAGTGTAACTATAGGGCTAAATAAACTTAACTTGTAGAAATAACTGGAACCTCCCATATTTTGTAAAACAGACGTCTAAGGTCTGAGAGAGGCCATAACATAAAAAGGAAGTTGTAAAGAGCGTGGACCTAATTTAAATAGATATAACCTAGCTTTGGGCAGCATATGATATTTTCTGTGTACAAGCTCTCGTTGTGTTTATGGTGTTTGTTGTGATATTATAATATATAATGCTTTCTTCCTAGTTTGTGCTCTGACTTGTAAATGTATATAATTGTTGCAAAGAAGCAGGGGCGGGGACAGTGTTGTTGAAGTGAGGAACCAGGAAATAAAGTGTGTAGTTAGTTGCTGTATAAATGGACTCTGTGTCAGATATATTTCTAAACCACCTGGATTTACAAACACTACATTTTGGTGACGAGGATTATGTTTGAACCCTATTGCTTTGTCTCAGCAAACAGTGAGTAACCTGCTGCAATACACACACAAGAATGGCTGCATGTAATGAATACAACTTCCCTGTGTTTGATTCTGATGCAGAACTAAGCTCAGTAGGCCCAAGATGGCTAAAATGGATTCAGAGATTTGAAAATTATCTTATTGCTTTGGATGTTACTGATGCAAACAGAAAAAAGGCTTTACTGCTTCATTTAGCTGGAGAAAAAGTGTATGACATTTATGATACCTTGTCTGCAACCACTGACTCATACAATGATGTTAAAGATAAACTGACAACATATTTTCTCCCCAAAAAGAACACTCAGTATGAAATATACACATTCAGACAGGCAACACAACAGGGTGATGAACCTTTAGATGCATTTCAAACCAGGTTACGTTTACTAGCAAAGAATTGTGAGTTTTCTAATGTTGAAAATGAGATTAAAGCACAGATAATACAAAGCTGCACTTCTTCAAAACTTAGGAAATATGCACTGAGACAATCTGAACTATCTTTAAAAGATTTGCTTGATTATGGCAGAACATTAGAAATTGCTGACAGGCAAGCTGCAAGCATAGAAAATAGATCTACTGAAGATCAGTTTATTACAAATAGAGTTCAAAAAGACAGTTCAACAGTACAGCCCACAAAAAAGAAACAGATCTCATGTGTGTTATGCAGGAACTGTGGGGGTTTCTATCCACATAATGGGACTTGTCCTGCAAGGAATAAGCAATGCAGGGCATGTGGGAAATTTAATCACTTTGCAAAGCAATGTAGAACAAAACTGTATCAAATACCTCAATCACATACTGAGCCACATACATCAGAACAGTGGAAAGTAAATCTAGTCAGATCTCCTGATCAAAAAGGACAATATTCAAACAATGATGACAAATATGTATTTGTAGTAAACAACATGTGTAACCTAACTCAGCCACAAGTTGATGTACTCATTAATGACACTAAAATCACTGCATTGATTGATTCAGGATCTGCTGTCAATTTAGTGGGTGAACAAACATTTCACATGTTAAAACCACAACCACAGTTATTACAGAGTAAAATAAATATATATGCATATGGATCAACTAAACCCCTTAATGTCATTGGTAAATTTACAGCCACATGTGCATTTAAACACAACAAAAGAGCAACTATGTTTTATGTTGTAAAGGGTCAAAATTCTTCTCTTCTGAGTTTTGAAACTTCATCCAGTTTGGGACTTATAAAGCTTATGAATGCAATTTCACCTAGAAAGGACACAGGATCTGTAGCAGATCGGTTAGTACAGCAGTATTCCCATTTGTTTAATGGCATTGGTAAATTGAAAGATTTTCAAGTACAGCTGCATATTAATCCACATATAAAACCTGTAATACAACCACATAGAAGAATTCCATTTCATCTAAGGCACAAGGTTGATGCTGAACTCAGGAACCTTGAAACACAAGGAATTATCGAAAGAGTGCAGGGGCCAACTCCATGGGTCTCCCCAATAGTATCAATGCCAAAACCCAAAGACCCAAATAGTGTAAGAATTTGCATAGACATGAGGCAAGCCAACACTGCCATTATCAGGGAGCGCCACGTTACTCCAACATTAGATGATATAATTCATGATCTCAACCAGGCAAAAGTTTTCTCCAAACTTGATTTAAAATCAGGCTATCATCAACTGGAATTGGATCCAACAAGTAGATATATAACTACATTCTCAACACACACAGGATTGTGGAGATACAATCGCCTAAGTTTTGGTGTTTCTTCTGCTGCTGAAGTATTTCAAAATGCAATACAGCAAACATTATCTGGAATTCCAGGAGTTAAAAACTTCAGCGATGATATCATTGTGTTTGGAGCTACTCAAGAGGACCATGATAAAAATCTCACAGCAGTTTTTGAGCGACTTCATGAGAAAGGACTTACCTTAAATTGTAGTAAGTGTGAATTTAACAAAACTAAACTAGAATTTTATGGATTTGTTTTTTCAGCTGAAGGCATATCAGCAGACCCAAAGAAAGTGGAAGCAATTCAGAATGCAAATCCTCCAATAGACGCCAGTGAAGTCAGAAGTTTCCTAGGGATGGTAAACTACTGTTCTCGATTTATCCCTAATTTCTCTACTATTGCCACACCTTTAAGAGAGTTAACAAAGAAAAGTGTGCCATGGCATTGGACTGAAACTGAACAACAAGCTTTTCAACAACTGAAACAGAGTTTGACAAGTGACAAGACAATGTCCTATTTTAACCCTCAACGGCAAACTATTCTTTTAGTAGATGCTAGCCCTGTTGGTTTAGGTGCTATTCTGGCGCAGAGAGACAAAGGCAAGCATTATATAATTGCTTATGGTAGCCGTTCTTTAAATGATGTGGAAAAACGTTATTCTCAAACAGAACGTGAAGCTCTGGCAATAGTTTGGAGTTGTGAATACTTTCATTTATATTTATATGGTTGTCCATTCACACTGATCACAGATCACAAGCCTTTACAGTTGATCTGGAATAATCCAAAATCCAAACCACCCGCTAGAATAGAAAGATGGGGTTTAAGACTACAACCATATAATTTTACTGTGGTTTACAAATCTGGAAAAGAGAACCCAGCAGACTATATGTCTCAACATCCTATATCAACAGATTCATTCACAAGTTCACCAAGTTCCATGGATGCAGAGGAATATATCAATTTTGTTACTAATCATGCTATACCTAAAGCATTGAGTTTAGAAGAAATACAACAAGCAACATTAGCTGATCCTATACTGCAAAAACTCGCTGTATTAGTTCGGAATGGAAAATGGTACACAGCTGATTCTGACAAAATACATGGAAAAGAGTTGAAGTCATTTGCAAGATTTAGCAAAGAACTCTCAGTGAATAATGACAACAGTATTATCTTGCGAGGTAATCGACTAGTCATTCCGACATGTTTACAACAGCAAGTATTATCCTTAGCACATGAAGGTCACCAAGGAATAGTTAAAATGAAAAGTTTATTGCGAGAAAAAGTGTGGTTTCCATCAATAGATCAACAAGCAGAAAAGTTGGTGAGAAATTGTATTGTGTGTCAAGCCACAACTCCAGGAGCTCACAAAGAACCTTTAAAAATGTCTGCATTGCCTGAAGCACCATGGTGTAATGTGAGTATAGATTTTTATGGTCCATTACCTACTAGAGATTATTTGATGGTGATTATAGACGAATATTCAAGATACCCGGTAGTAGAAGTTATCAGCTCAACATCTTCAGTCACTGTTATTCCGGTTTTAGACAAAGTTTTCTCTTTATTGGGAATTCCTAAAATTGTTAAAACAGATAACGGTCCCCCATTTAACAGTACTCAGTTTAATAAATTTGCTTCATATCTTGGATTTAAACATAGGCGCATTACTCCTTTGTGGCCACAAGCTAATGCAGAAGCTGAAAGATTCATGCGTTCTATGGGGAAATTTCTAAGGGCAACTACAGCGCAAGGTAGACAATGGAAACAAAATTTATACTCTTTTCTGAGAGACTATCGATCAACTCCCCATTGTACTACTGGTAGATCACCTGCAGAGCTGTTATTCAATCGCAAACTTCGGATCAAAATTCCGGATATAAATGATTCGCTAACAGAGACACTCAACAAGGACTTAATACAAAAAGACAGTCATGCCAAAGCCAAGATGAAAGCTTATGCGGATAAATATTATCATACCAAATCTGCTCCTTTTGCTGTTGGAGACAGAGTCCTGTGTAGGCAAGATAGACGACACAAGTTGGATACTTTATATGATGTCATCCCATATACAGTTACAAGAATTCAAGGATCAATGATCACTGCAGAAAGAAATGGACATACAATAACTCGGAACTCTTCTTTCTTCAAGAAACTACACAAAGAACAGGACACTGAAGTATCTGATGCAGAAGATGATGATTCTGATATACCCAAATTATTTCAAGAACATGATGATAATATGAATAACTCAGAGAGCAGTGAGGGGGAAGAAAACATAGCATATGATCAGTCCTTAGATACTAATCGAAAATACCCTCTCAGAGAAAATAGAAGACCTCCTGAATACCTTAAAAACTATGAAAAATAATGTGTTTTCATGTAATGTATTATGTCATCATGCAACTCTTTTATGTGAAATATAGTTGGTCTTATTTCTAGATATTAAGCATAGTATATATATAGTTATATTTATGTTTAGTTTATTTGTTATGTTTCTAATCTAAAGTAAGGGAGAGATATGGTGTTTGTTGTGATATTATAATATATAATGCTTTCTTCCTAGTTTGTGCTCTGACTTGTAAATGTATATAATTGTTGCAAAGAAGCAGGGGCGGGGACAGTGTTGTTGAAGTGAGGAACCAGGAAATAAAGTGTGTAGTTAGTTGCTGTATAAATGGACTCTGTGTCAGATATATTTCTAAACCACCTGGATTTACAAACACTACAGTGTTATTGTTACATCTGTGGTCTTCATGCTCCCTTTGCTATGGGGGGGTGGGGGAGTTTTGCCTGGTACTGGCTCCGCCCCTCCCGCTGTACACCCCACAACCTGATGCCTATAATGGGGATACTGAAAGACCTACATTTCTTTTCGGGACTTCCTACAGGTCTGACAGGTCTCATACCTAATATTTGTTAAGAGGTTTATGTTTGTATCCCAAGTTTTATTGTTGATATATAAAAAGAGGTGCCGCTTATGGCCATATAACTCTGTTTCTCCAGACCCAGATCTACTTGTTTCTTCTAGGGCACACCTTCTTGTTTGATATGCAAATACTTCCTGTATATATATATAGGTGTGTTGCCATTGTATAATGAGTATATGTTTATGTATGCCATTGCTACCTCAATAAAAAAAATTATTTAAAAAAAAACAAAAAAACAACAACAAATTTTAAACTATTAATTAACCTACCCTAACTATTATACTAAAATTAAATTAAACTACCAATTAAATACAAACTAAATTACATATTAAAAAAACCTACCCCTGGTGGGCGGAGCTAACTGCCGTGCAGAGTGGACGTCTCAGGCTAGAGCTCCTCTCAGCTTACCATTATAGAATCAAATTTAAAGCCTATTTTTCTTTAAAAAAATCATTCTTTTATTTGTTTTAGGTGCCCTGTCTTATACCCCTGACAGGCACCCTGTTTTGGAGTCTTCATGGAGCTTTTTACCCCATCACGAAGTGACTGGCGCCAAACCACCTACCAGTCCTTAGTCTATCCACCCACCCACCTATACCGCCGCAACCTAAATAAACTTATTAACCCCTAAACCTCTGTCCTCCCACATCACCACCACTAACTAAACCTATTAACCCCTAAACCGTCAGCCCCCCACATTGCCAAAAACTAAATTAAGCTATTAACCCCTAAACCTAACAACCCCTTAACTTTAAATTAAAATTACAACATCCCTATCTTAATATAAATTAAAACATACCTGTAGAGTTAAAATAAACAAATTTGGGGGGGCGGAGCCAACAGCCGGTCTGAGCAGACGTTCGCATTAAGAGCTCCAGATTAAATACAACTAACATAAAGTTTTGGGGCATATATTTAAAGGCTAAATTGCTTTAATAGCTTTGTGAACAGTTGCTGAGGTTAGGATCCACTGAGTGTACACCACAGGCTGCAATTTCGGGTGGTATATCCCAAATAAGATCCAGATGAGGCCTTGCTGACCGGGCGCCATTTCTTGGTGAGAGTGCCTAACCATTTGGGCAAGATAAAAGAACACTGCTTCGGACAAGCTTTGGGGAGGATGGAGTCCTAACCTAAAACACCAGACAGTGCTATTTGCAGCACAGAAACTACAGTTGCCGTTTAGATCAAAAATTATTTGCCTACCCGGGAAACCTCCCGACATGGAAGACTTCCTAACTAGCTTTGCTGCCCTCATGGCAGAACGGAACAAGATTTTCTGCGACAGGTGCGACAGAATACTCCTGCCCTCAGTCACACTACTTGGGTGTGCAGCTCGAGCGGGAGATGTATCGCAGCTGCTTGCAGACCAACCACTCACTGTGCAGGGACCTAGCGCAGCGGTCTTCTCTGGGGAGGGGAGGATTGCGGTGCTGTCCCAAGATATTCCTTTGTCCGGTTTGTTTGACCTAGTTGCAGAAGAGGTCGCTAATATGCCTTCAGTAAACGCTGCCTGTGAGAAGCTGTTGAATACTTCAGAGCCCACGCTGGAGGTTCTGATGGGCGAAAAATGGTCTGTGGCTGGAACGAGTGAGTGGACAGTAAATATATGCGCTGCTGAGGAGCATTTCCCTGCACCGGGTTGCCGGTTAGACGGAACTGATATACACTGCACGGTAACACAGACGTTCTCTCACTATTGTCCTAGGTCTGGAATAGGCTGACGGTACTTGCTTGCTTTCTCCGGTCTGGGGGAGGCCACTACTGTCAACAGAGTGTGCTAGTCCCTGGTCTGTGACGCACCGCGCCCCATTCAGTACTTTGCTAATGCCAAGGACTCGGTGCTTTCAATACTACCCCCGTACTTCTGTTTATATGTATATGCTCTCAAAGTAATGTGATGTTCATAATCAGATTATAAATAAGCTATACTTACATACAAATGTCTAAACCTACCATCCTGCAATGTGTTACATAGGTTACCATGTTTTTGGGAGTGGGTATCGGAGGGAATGGGCATATCTCTCTTTTTGTGATCTTCCCACTTTTCATAGGTGTGCTATGGGCCCTCTCTGTCTGCGGCCGGGACGGAGATGCGTGGCGCATTGCTCTCCTGATAATAGTGGATTTATTTGCTCTGATCACTTCCCCAGACATAGGTGACTTATCGCATTATATGTTAATGAAAGTTATTGATGGGTATGGATGGGCCCTCTGCATGTGTGCCAGCAGTTTACCATTAGAACACTTGTATTTGTACCTAAATCTGTGCACACATAATTAATGTAGAAATATGACATTATCCTGCTAGCCGATTAACTCATCTTGCTTTTCCATTTATCTTGCGGTCCACCCCCCCACATTTATATTTGTCTAAGGTTGGGAGCTTAAGGCGAGAGTTGTTGTAACATATATGCCCAATTAAGGGATTGACTTAAAGTGTAACTATAGGGCTAAATAAACTTAACTTGTAGAAATAACTGGAACCTCCCATATTTTGTAAAACAGACGTCTAAGGTCTGAGAGAGGCCATAACATAAAAAGGAAGTTGTAAAGAGTGTGGACCTAATTTAAATAGATATAACCTAGCTTTGGGCAGCATATGATATTTTCTGTGTACAAGCTCTCGTTGTGTTATTGTTACATCTGTGGTCTTCATGCTTCCCTTTGCTATGGGGGGGGTGGGGGAGTTTTGCCTGGTACTGGCTCCGCCCCTCCCGCTGTACACCCCACAACCTGATGCCTATAATGGGGATACTGAAAGACCTACATTTCTTTTCGGGCCTTCCTACAGGTCTGACAGGTCTCATACCTAATATTTGTTAAGAGGTTTATGTTTGTATCCCAAGTTTTATTGTTGATATATAAAAAGAGGTGCCGCTTATGGCCATATAACTCTGTTTCTCCAGACCCAGATCTACTTGTTTCTTCTAGGGCACACCTTCTTGTTTGATATGCAAATACTTCCTGTATATATATAGGTGTGTTGCCATTGTATAATGAGTATATGTTTATGTATGCCATTGCTACCTCAATAAAAAAAATTATTTAAAAAAAAAATAAAAAAAATAAAATAAACAAATTTTAAACTATTAATTAACCTACCCTAACTATTATACTAAAATTAAATTAAACTACCAATTAAATACAAACTAAATTACATATTAAAAAAACCTACCCCTGGTGGGCGGAGCTAACTGCCGTGCAGAGTGGACGTCTCAGGCTAGAGCTCCTCTCAGCTTACCATTATAGAATCAAATTTAAAGCCTATTTTTCTTTAAAAAATCATTCTTTTATTTGTTTTAGGTGCCCTGTCTTATACCCCTGACAGGCACCCTGTTTTGGAGTCTTCATGGAGCTTTTTACCCCATCACGAAGTGACTGGCGCCAAACCACCTACCAGTCCTTAGTCCATCCACCCACCTGTGCTTGCCGACTGTACCGGAGGGTCGGGGCTCCGCTCCGGTACAAGCGACACTGACTTGGGACCTGTCGCGTGTGAACAGCTTGGGCAGCACAGACAGAGGTGAGCGGAACGGAGCGCCGGGACCGGTGTGCTCCAGTGAAGCAGCTGCTGGCCACGTCTGGCCTTACAGGAGGAGTCCGATCCGGCTAGCTTTGCAGGGAAACCTGCAGAGGGAGATTGGGGGTTGTCGCTGACAGGGCGCTGCCTCAGATCCCAATCCTTCCCGTCGGCCACACAGAGGAAGAAAGCGGCGGGAATAGCCGCCATCTTGCCGTCATCTTGCCGCCCCGGCCTTGCTCCCTGACACTACACGGCAAGTTTCGATCGATAGAGGAGCCTGAGCAAGGTTATTATCCAGATCGCCCCTTCTCTTTTCTGGAGGAGCCACAGGGGAAGCTTTTGCCTACATAGTAGGCCCTGCCGGAGCAGCCATCAATCGAGACTTCTGCAGTGATCGGGTGAGTCACAGCTTTGCCACGCAACATTTTTGCTGCACAGGGGGCCCTCTTATCTGCTACCTCATATTGCCTAACTGAGAGGGGATACTTAGTCTTGGAGCCAACGGCAGCCTTTACTCTGTTACCCTAGCTGTCAGGGGTGGTACTGTGGGGGCTAGGAGGGGTGTATTCTGAGGAGGCCTCTCTTGTACACCGCTAGGCCCACTTGACCCACACTGTAATTCAGATCTGCCTTGAGGTTCCCCTGGCCTTCTGGGAAACATTAACATCAGAGAAGGCGCAGCACAACACCCCATAGGCATTTAGTGCCAAGTGACCTTCAATCAAGTAGTGGTGGGCACGTAGTACAGGCTCAGTCCTATCCCCTCAGTGCCATTACAGAGGGCATACACCTTCTAACCTGTTTGGGGGCTATACTACGCCACGGATCTTTAACCAACTCCTAGGGCCCACGCAGACCCCCTATTCATAATCCATCTGTACACTTTACAGAACTGTTACTGCTTTTGGAGGCTGACTCACTTGATTTACCTTTCCACTTATGTGAACTGACACCCTCTTGGCATTTCCTTTTTACTGAACCATTGATGCCACTAGCTGAATTCCAGAACTACACTGCTGTGTACCCCACCCCCCCTGTAGAGAAGGTCCCCTGTCCAGAAGTGTCTACACCAACATATGGTTCTTTATACAGGTGCTGCACTGGAATTCTGGATCCTGTGCTTCTAAGTCGCTGCCACTGATACCCTGTTGCCCTGTTTATGTGACACTTTAAGAAACTGCGACCCTTGTAAAACATAGGCAGCCGTCCACAATTGCATACTTTTATTGGACTGCACTAATCTGTTACCACAGCAAATAACAGTTTAAAGTCACAGAGGTATCTGCACCCATACGACACAGGCACCTCAATTAACACTTTCCTGCCATTCCCTCCCAGATCAATTATAAGTCTCTCAAGGGTTTTACCTTCCACACGGCAGCCCTGGCTTTTGATTACTGCTGACTTTGTTAATGGAGGGTGCTGATTCAGAAATGTGATTTCTTGTGCTGCTGCGTCAGCTTATGTTCCTCTGTGGCCCTAGCACAGAGTGGAGTGTTTTATCTTACTTGAGTGTTTTGCCATAACTTGCACTTCTTCTTTACAGGACAAGGTGAACCACACTACTTAGACCCTAGTCTCTCCTGCCTGTCTGCTGCACTTACGCTGTTTGCGTGTCAAAAGAGAGGTCAAACTCAGCCTCTAGCCCTGTGCATAGATTGGCAGGAGACACTGACTCTGGTGGTGCACGCTGGTAAACCCATTTGCGTGTTAAACACTTTTGCTCTCACTGAATCCTCCCCTTCGGACTCCTCCTTTCCGGCCTGCCCACGTAGGCTGGTCACCTCCACTTTCCTTTTTCCCTTCCTACAGGTCGTATCCCCCCTTCCCTGAGTCCGAGGGGGAATATATCTTCCAGGATATACTGAGGTGTCTCATTATAAACTAAAGGTGATTTACAGTAGGCTCCACTGGGCCCCTGTCTCCACGTGGGTTGGCGTCTTTGGATAATCATACAGAGTTGTAGGGCAGTGTTCTGCTCATAGACGCCGCCATGGGGAGATAGAGGTCACAAGTGGACGGCCGGCCCCACTCAGTCATGTAATGCTAATGTGCATGTGTATTTTCCTCTTTCCAATTTGTCAACCTGTTGGGCTCACAAACCTCCTTAACAATTTCTAATCTGGGTTCAACTGTTTAGTGTAGGATATTCTCCTCTCATTTGAAAATGCCCCATAACACTAAGAGACACTTGAAAACACCAGGTACAGTAAAGAAAACTGTTCGGGACCACTTCACGCAAGCAACTAAAGACCGGAATGAAGATTTCCACGAGGATCAGAGTGACTCTGAATCCCTTGGGGATGGCTCTCAACCTGACCTTACGCCTCATGTCAGATCACAACACCTAATTACGGAGGAAACCCTTAAAAAATGCTGGCAAACCAAACTATCTCCATTACCAAGGAAATTCAGCGCAATCATGCTGAACTTCGCAAGGACATTTCTGAGATTGGGGACAGGGTGGACTCCCTGGAAAGAAAACAGGACGACCTTGCTACCGACCACACTAACTTGCTGGCATACTCGGAATCTCTGGCGAACCAGATCAGCCAGCTGGAATTTAAACTTGCCGACGTGGAGGATAGGGCTCGCAGAAACAACGTAAGATTTAGAGGAATTTCGGAGGACATCCAACCTGCTGAGATTCAAACCTTCCTGAAAGATCTCTTCAAAGACCTGCTGGGTCCAAAAGAAGGGCTTAATGATACCATGGAAAGCGCTCATAGAGCCTTACGACCTAGAACTGTCTCACAAGAGAAACCAAGAGACATCATAGTCTGTTTCCATAGCTTTCTATTCAAGGACAGGCTCATGCAGGCGGCCTTTCAGAAACCACAGAGATCAGAGAGGTTCAAGGACATACAGCTGCTGCCCGACTTATCCGCACACACTCTACATCACCGTAGGTACTTCCAGCCAGTCACACAAATCCTCCGTAGGGAAAACATCAAATACAGATGGGGTTACCCTACTAAACTAATAATCACAAAGGACAACAAACCATTCACGGTGACCTCTCTTTCTCAGGGGACCGCTCTCCTGGGTCAGTGGGGCCTCATGGCAGTAGATCCCAGGGGACCCCCCGTGACCCAATCTAAGCTGAGAGTCTCGGCCCCCGAGTGGTCGGTAAAAGAACAAACGCCGAAGAGAATGAAAACACAGCAGCCCTTGGATCCTATCCAATCGGAGACTCTGTCCTCCTGATAAGTGGCACTTACTTTTGCCATATCTCAGGAACCTGACAAGCTACAAAATGCCCACTTACCTCTTGGTGTTATGCAGTCGGGCAGAGGAGTTAGGCTGGTATGGTCTGACACATGTCCCCCATGGTCCTTTAGGGCCATACTCTATGGTCTCATACATGTTAGGTTTATGTGTTTAGAATATTAATTATGCCTACTGTTCTTTTTTGTCAGACCTACATGCCCACTATATTTCACAGGCCTGATAAGATAAAATATGCTTACCTCTGCCTTCAATGCCCTCTGTTGCTATTTTATTGGGTTATGGAGTAGGGTAGGTATTGTATTGAAAATCGTAAACTTCTGATTGTATATGACCGCATTCTACTATCTCATGACAGGCCTAGGTGTTTACTATTTTCTCTACAGCTTAATGTTATCTACCTGGCCTCCGTATTCACTTTGTTTCGTGTTCCACGGACATGACATGATAGAATGCTCTCATCCTTACTCCCCTTACCCTTTGTGGTTGCACTGATGTAATAATGAGTGGGGCCTGCATTGACTGAAATATGTAACCGTTTAATCATATGCAACTTCATTCTATTCTTTATATTATGTTTATGTATTTAGACTTTATTACATTTACTGTTTCTTGTCAGGTTTCTATGTTCACCTGGTTTATTTTGTTTGGGTTATGCCCTTATCGGGCTCACAGGTTGATATTTACTCATTTGCACTTTGGTTTACCTTCCCATTACTTATTTATCTAGTTATCGGAGTGGGGCTGGACCTTCCAGCTCCTCTCTCCATACATTCGCTCTTAGCTCTTAGCTCCCCCCCCCCACTGGTTAACCCACGCCAGGGTTCCACCTAGGTGGACTATTTCCACCTGTGCTGTCAGTACATTTCCTTTTTACGTGCTAATTATTCCCCTTCCTTCCCAGCCCTCACACACCTCTCACTGGGAAGACGATCTAGGTCTCCCAGATATTTCTCCCGCCCACATATTTTCCTGGACCGGAGGCAGAGAATGTCCTGCTTACGAATCTGCACACATAACTCCAGAGGCTTAAATTCTCCCTACAAGAGGAGCTTACTCTCCTGTATGCTTCGTCATCATAATCCTGACGTAGTGTTTCTACAAGAAACACATTGGTTGTTAGCTGCCCCCAACAGATTCCACTCTCGATCATACACGACCATCGAGTGCTCTTCATTCACAAAGAAAGCTCGAGGGACTGCTGTCACGATTCACAGGAAGATAGCTTATGAGGAAATCCAGGTACTTAGGGACCCCCAGGCCAGATTCACGATAGTAGTCTGTAAGCTGGATCATGTCACACATACCCTTGTCTCAGTTTACTTACCCAATCCCAACAGCCTGCTTGCCTCAGGAAAATCCTGAGACTGATTGACCAGCATAAACAAGGCAGAGTCATAATAGCAGGGGACTATAACATGATTTGGGATACTGAACTTGACCGCAAGACGCTAAACCCAATTAGGTCCTCCTCCCAACTGACTCTTCTCTCCACGCGCTTTAAATCAATCATGTCTGAATTTGGATATTATGACATTTGGCGGTCTCTACACACCACAGACAGGGACTTCACCCATTTCTCCCAGGCACACAAAACCTACTCTAGGTTAGACCATATTTTCTGCTCGGCGGGGACTCTAGACTCAGTGCTCCAATCCAGCATCCCACTATGCCCATGGTCCGACCATGATCCAGTACTTGCGGACTTACAAACCAGTGACCCCTGTCCTCATAAAAACAGATGGTCTCTTCCGCGCAATATCCTAGCAGACATTCCCTTCAGGGAGGAGTTGCGAAGAGATCTTATAGATCTCATCCAACTCAATGACAATGGTCAGACTGCCGATGATACACTCTGGGGAGCCATCAAGGCGGTAACCAGAGGTTATATCATCTGCAAGCAAGCCCGCCTTAGGAAATTAGCTGGACTTTCCCTAGCCCAGGCCCACTGCAGACTTAGGCTACTTCAATCTGCTAACAGAACCAACGTTACGGAAGCATTGTCTTCCCAGATCTTAGCTGTGCGCTCGCATATTAACCATCTAGAATTGCGGCGTACCCAAGAGAATCTCACAAGACTCAAACAGATATTTTATTATAAAGGCAACAGGGCAGATACATTGTTAGCGAATAAACTGCGCCAGCAGAGCAGCACGTCTCGCATACACCAAATCTTTTACAACAATAAGACTCACAAACTCCCCTCACAGATAGGGGACTGCTTCTCAGATTACTACTCCAAGCTCTACAACCTTGATGGTACTGAGATTAAGACCCCCGCCTCCACACAACAGATCAGAGAATTTCTCGATTCTCTAAACCTACCCTCCCTATCGACGGAACAACAAGAGTCTTTGACTAACCCGTTCACTCAGCTGGAAGTTAAGCAGGTCATCCAGCGCCTTAAATCTCTTAAGGCCCCTGGCCCAGATGGATTCCCCGCACAGTTCTACAAAACTTATAGCCAAGAACTGATGCCGCTACTCCTTAGGTTTTTTAACACTGCCAGACAAGGCGGAAGTTTTAAAAGGGAATTCTTGGAGGCTGAGATCATTATGATCCCCAAACCAAACAAAGACCCCTCTCATTGCCCCAACTATAGACCTATTTCGCTTATAAATGTGGACATAAAAATCTACTCCAAGTTTGTCGCGAATCGAATTTGCAAACTTCTGCCTACCCTGGTTAACCCAGACCAAGTAGGGTTCATACATAATCATGAGGGTCCAGATAATACCAGGCGCCTCTTTAACATTGTTTGCGAATCAACGAGAATGAATAAGCCTTTCTCGGTTATCTCTCTTGATGCCGAGAAGGCCTTCGATAGGGTCAGATGGAGCTAACTCTGGGAGACCCTAGACGCTTTCAAATTTCCCCCTGACATACGCCTTGCGATCCAAGCCCTATATTCCAACCCCACGGCAACAGTTAGGGGGATGGGGTTCCATTCAACTTCATTCCCCATCTGTAATGGCACGAGGCAGGGCTGCCCTCTCTCCCCACTTCTGTTCGCTCTGGCAATTGAGCCAATTGCAGAAACAATACGCACCAACAAAGATTTGGAGGGTATTATACTCTCGCGCTCCAAACATAACATTGCCTTATTTGCCGACGATGTGACGGTGTTCTCAGCAGACCCTCTTCGCACAATCCCTAGACTCATGGAAATACTAGAGTCCTTTTACAAACTTAACGCCCCTAAAACAGAAATCTACTGGTGGGGTTTCCCCCAAAACTATGTTTCAGCCCTCCAGAGGCAATTCGACTTCAAATGGTCTAGCAAATGGATCACTCACCTTGGAGTTAAAATATCTAACGACCTGAAGCAGATGGTCAAGGATAACTTCTTACCCCTACTGGCAGATTTGCGAGCGT
The DNA here is from genome assembly GCF_027579735.1 of Bombina bombina. Lineage (NCBI taxonomy): Eukaryota > Metazoa > Chordata > Amphibia > Anura > Bombinatoridae > Bombina > Bombina bombina. The sequence continues at coordinate 1,054,767,927 of NC_069502.1, read as the reverse complement.
TAAAAAATGTCTGGGATCACAAGAGCATTTCTTGGATGGGCCGCATAGCCTCTCTCAAGATGTCGTTCCTCCCGCGGCTCACCTATCTGTTTAGATGCCTACCAATTAGAGTACCCACCCACCTTCTGCTACAATTCCAAAGCGAGTGCACCAAATTTATTTGGCAGAACAAAACCCCCAGGATAGCCCATAAAACACTCCAGTTCCCGGTCCACTTGGGGGGACTGGCCTCCCCATCCATAGTAAAGTATTATGAGGGAGCCATGCTCACGCATATCTCTCAGTGGGGAGTACTACACTCTCAAGACAGGTGGAGGGATATCGAACAAGCTTCACTGCCCTTCGATATCTACTTAAAAGACCTAATTTGGACCCCGGTCCATAGTCGTAGAACCTTGAACATACACAATTATGTAGTCGTGAAGTGCCTGGCAATTTGGGATAAGATCCGGCACCGCAAGCTGATCGCGCCGCATCCCTCCCCGATCACTTCTATCCCAGGCCTCTTTACAGGCCTCCCTGAAACACACCCCAACGCGTGGGCTAGGATGGGTATGAAACAAGTTTCGGACCTTTGGTCTGAGACTAGTGGTGACGGTTATTTCTCGTTGTCTAAGGACAGACCTGGTGAAGATATCCCGCCCTACCTCCACTTCGAGCTTACTAGGATTAAGAGTTTCCTATCTAGCTGGGGTTTTTCCCCCTCCACTCCGCGTCAGCTTACCCCATGGGAATCTATGTGGAAGGGTGGGCGTAGACTCCACAAGCCCCTTTCGAGACATTACTGTCTGCTAGAGGGTACGGTGCCCCCAGACCTGGCCCCGCATTTGCGTAAGTAGGATACTATCCTTCACACTCGAATTTCGGCTGACGCCTGGCAAGGGTCCCTTACCCTAACCAAAAAATCTTTGCATTGTGTGACAATGTTTGAAACGCACTATAAAGTCATTTCTCAATGGTACCTGGTCCCAGTGCGATTAGCCAAGATGTTTCCGACGTCTTCTCCACAATGTTGGAGGGACTGCGGTGCCCAGGGAAGCATGCTCCACATTTGGTGGGAATGCCCCAGGTTGTCTCATCTGTGGAACCTATGTTTCCGCACTCTATCTACTCTCAAGATTCATTTGCCTAAAAGCCCTGCCACAGCACTTCTACACCTAAATTTGCACGCCCTTCCTAAACATCAACAGATCTTTTGTGTTTATCTCCTGTCATCAGTTAAAACTTGTATTGCTAGATGCTGGAAGAAAGCTTCTCCCCCTTGCTGGTCTGATATTCTTAGGAATATGGCCTACCTACATGTTATGGAAAGGGACATATTCTATAGTCTGGACAGAAGTGACCTTTTTGAGATGGTCTGGGCTGACTGGACGGACACACACGACACCACATGGCTCCCCCAGGTCAGGGTATAAGAACACATATATCTTCTGCCTCAGACGAATCCCGATAGGTGCCTTCCCCCCCCCCCCCACCTTCCCCATCCATATTGATGAATCCCCCCCTTCCCGCCCTCCCACCCTCTTTTGATACTTTCTCAGAAATGTACCGACTTCTACCTTTGATACTTCAATGCTTCAGTTGTACCCTATCTATTTTTTTTTTTATTTTTTTTTTATTTTACTCTAGCACTTTATGATATGGTATGTACTATAATGTGCAGGGGACCTGCGAGTCCCCAGTCAGTGTTATACTTGTTAAAACAAATAAAAATCATTTAAAAAAAAACAAAAAACAAATAAAAACCTAACCCTACTAAAATTATTTAAATATACAATTAAACCTTATTAAAAGTACTAAATTCCAACAACAAAAAAACACTACGTTACAAAAAAACAACTCTAAATTACGAAAAATAACAAACCAAATGATCAAAATTAAAAAAAAATTACACCTAATCTAATAGCCCTATCACTTGAAGGATCCATCTAGCTGGCAAAAAAGTCATCATCCATGTGGCAAGAAATATTCATCCAGGAGGCCTCTTCTATCTTCATCCAGCCAGTGAAGTCATCATCCATGCGGCAAGAAGTCTTCATCCAGGCGGCCTCTTCCATCTTCATCCAGCCGGCGAAGTCATCATCCATGCGGCAAGAAGTCTTCATCCAGCCGGCGCGGAGCGGGTCCATCCTGAAGACATCCGACGCAGAGCTCTTCTTCTTACGGTCGCCGCTGTAAACCGGAGCTTCAAGGGACAATTCAAATCAGCCAATAGAATTTCAGTAGCTCTCATACACTCGTATCCTATTGGCTGATTTGAATTTAACACTCAAATCAGCCAATAGGAATGCAAGGGACGCCATCTTGAATCGCGTCCCTTGCATTGAATCTTCAGTTTACGGCGACGACTGTAAGAAGAGGAGCTCCACGTCAGATGTCTTGAGATTGGACCTGCTCCGCACTGGCTGGATGAAGATAGAAGAGGCTGTCTGGATGAAGACTTCGCCGGCTGGATGGATTCTTCAAGCGGGACTTTAAGAACTGTAAGTGGATCATCGGGGCTTAGTGTTTGGTTTTTTTTAAGCTTTTTTTAGGTGGGTTTTATTTTTAGATTAGAGTCTGGGCAATGTAAAAGAGCTAAATGCCCATACAAATGCCCTTTTCAGGGCAATGGGTAGCTTAGTTTTTTTTTAGAGTTAGGGTTTTTATTTGGGGGGTTGATTGGGTGGTGGGTTTTACTGTTGGGGGGGTGTTTGTATTTTTTTTTTACAGGTAAAAGAGCTGATATCTTTGGGGCAATGCCCCACAAAAGGCTCTTTTAAGGGCCATTGGTAGTTTATTGTAGGCTAGGTTTTTTTTAATTTGGGTGGGCTTTTTTATTTTGATAGGGCTATTAGATTAGGTGTAACTTTTTTTTTTTTTGCGCCTAGATTTAGAGTTCTGCGGCCAAAGGGGTGCGTTAGCTAAGCATATAGCATAATTCACTGCCACTGAAACTCTAAATACCAGCGGTGCTTACGGACGCGGCCAGCTTCAAAAACGTGCTCGTGCACGATTTCCCCATAGGAAACAATGGGACAGTTTGAGCTGAAAAAAAACCTAACACCTGCAAAATAGCAGCGTTCAGCTCCTAACGCAGCCCCATTGTTTCCTATGGGGAAACACTTCCTAAGTCTGCACCTAACACCCTAACATGAACCCCGAGTCTAAACACCCCTAACCTTACACTTATTAACCCCTAATCTGCTGCCCCGCTATCACTGACCCCTGCATATTTTTTTTAACACCTAATCTGCCGCGCCGTACACCGCCGCAACCTACATTATAACTATGTACCCCTAATCTGCTGCCCCTAACACCGCCGACCCCTATATTATATTTAATAACCCCTAATCTGCCCCCCCCAACGTCGCCGCTACCTACCTACAATTATTAACCCCTAATCTGCCGACCGGACCTCACCGCTACTATAATAAACGTATTAACCCCTAATCCGCCTCACTCCCGCCTCAAAAACCCTATAATAAATAGTATTAACCCCTAATCTGCCCTCTCTAACATCGCCGACACCTAACTTCAAGTATTAACCCCTAATCTGCCGACCGGACCTCACCGCTACTCACCGCTACTATTACACTACTAATAAATGTATTAACCCCTAAAGCTAAGTCTAACCCTAACCCTAACACCCCCCTAAGTTAAATATAATTTTTATCTAACAAAATAAAATAAATCTTATTAAATAAATTATTCCTATTTAAAGCTAAATACTTACCTGTAAAATAAACACTAATATAGCTACAATATAACAAATAATTATATTGTAGCTATTTAGGATTTATATTTATTTTACAGGCAACTTTGTATTTATTTTAACCAGGTACAATAGCTATTAAATAGTTAATAACTATTTAATAGCTACCTAGTTAAAATAAGTACAAAATTACCTGGAAAATAAATCCTAACCTAAGTTACAATTAAACCTAACACTACACTATCAATAAATAAATTAAATACAAATACCTACAAATAAATACAAATAAATACACTAACTAAAGTACAAAAATTAAAAAAAAACAAAGTTACAAAAAATAAAAAAATAATTTACAAACATTATAAAAATATTACAACAATTTTAAGCTAATTACACCTACTCTAAGCCCCCTAATAAAATAACAAAGCCCCCCAAAATAAAAAAATGCCCTACCCTATTCTAAAATAAAAATTGAAAAGCTCTTTTACCTTACCAGCCCTTAAAAGGGCCTTTTGCGGGGCATGCCCCAAAGAATTCTGCTCTTTTGTCTGTAAAAAAAAACATACAATACCCCCCCCAACATTACAACCCACCACCCACATACCCCTAATCTAACCCAAACCCCCCTTAAATAAACCTAACACTACCCCCCTGAAGATCTTCCTACCTTGTCTTCACCACGCCGGGTATCACCGATCCGTCCAGAAGAGGGTCTGAAGTCTTCATCCTATCTGGGCGATGTCTTCATCCAAGCGGGGGCTGAAGAGGTCCATCATCAGGCTGAAGAGGTCCATCATCCGGCTGAAGTCTTCATCCAAGCAGGGGCTGAAGAGGACCATCATCCGGCTGAAGTCTTCTATCAAGCGGCATCTTCAATCTTCTTTCTTCCAGCTCCATCTTCATCCCGCCGATGCGGAACATCAATCCTGGCCGACGACTTCCCGATGAATGACGTTCCTTTAAGGGACGTCATCCAAGATGGCGTCCCTCGAATTCCGATTGGCTGATAGGATTCTATCAGCCAATCGGAATTAAGGTAGGAAAATTCTGATTGGCTGATGGAATCAGCCAATCAGATTCAAGTTCAATCCGATTGGCTGATCCAATCAGCCAATCAGATTGAGCTCGCATTCTATTGGCTGTTCCGATCAGCCAATAGAATGCAAGCTCAATCTGATTGGCTGATCCAATCAGCCAATTGGATTGAACTTGAATCTGATTGGCTGATTCAATCAGCCAATCAGAATTTTCCTACCTTAATTCCGATTGGCTGATTAGCCAATCGGAATTTGAGGGACGCCATCTTGGATGACGTCCCTTAAAGGAACTGTTATTCGTCGGGAAGTCGTCGGCCAGGATGGATGTTCCACGTCGGCAGGATGAAGATGGATCTGGAAGAAAGAATATTGAAGATGCCGCTTGATAGAAGACTTCAGCCGGATGATGGACCTCTTCAGCCCCTGCTTGGATGAAGACTTCAGCCGGATGATGGACCTCTTCAGCCCCCGCTTGGATGAAGACTTCAGCCGGATGATGGACCTCTTCAGCTCGATGATGGACCTCTTCAGCCCCCGCTTGGATGAAGACATCGCCCGGATAGGATGAAGACTTCGGACCCTCTTCAGGACGGATCAGTGATACCCGGCATGGTGAAGACAAGGTAGGAAGATCTTCAGGGGGGTAGTTTTAGGTTTATTTAAGGGGGGTTTGGGTTAGATTAGGGGTATGTGGGTGGTGGGTTGTAATGTTGGGGGGTGGTATTGTATGGGTTTTTTTACAGGCAAAAGAGCAGAATTCTTTGGGGCATGCCCCGCAAAAGGCCCTTTTAAGGGCTGGTAAGGTAAAAGAGCTTTTCAATTTTTATTTTAGAATAGGGTAGGGCATTTTTTTATTTTGGGGGGCTTTGTTATTTTATTAGGGGGCTTAGAGTAGGTGTAATTAGCTTAAAATTGTTGTAATATTTTTATAATGTTTGTAAATTATTTTTTTATTTTTTGTAACTTAGTTCTTTTTTTATTTTTTGTACTTTAGTTAGTTGATTTAATTGTATTTATTTGTAGGTATTTGTATGTAATTAATTTATTGATATTGTAGTGTTAGGTTTAATTGTAACTTAGGTTAGGATTTATTTTACAGGTAATTTTTTTTTTTTTTTTAACTAGGTAGCTATTAATTAGTTATTAACTATTTAATAGCTATTGTACCTGGTTAAAATAAATACAAAGTTGCCTGTAAAATAAATATTAATCCTAAAATAGCTACAATATAATTATTATTTATATTGTAGCTATATTAGGGTTTATTGTACAGGTAAGTATTTAGCTTTAAATAGGAATAATTTATTTAATAAGATTTAATTTATTTCGTTAGAATAAAATTATATTTAACTTAGGGGGTGTTAGGGTTAGACTTAGCTTTAGGGGTTAATACATTTATTAGAGTAACGGCGAGGTTCGGTCGGCAGATTAGGGGTTAAAACTTGAAGTTAGGTGTCGACGATGTTAGGGAGGGCAGATTAGGGGTTAATACTATTTATTATAGGGTTTTTGAGGCGGGAGTGAGGCGGATTAGGGGTTAATAACTTTATTATAGTAGCGGTGAGGTCCGGTCGGAAGATTAGGGGTTAATAATTGTAGGTAGGTAGCGGCGACGTTGGGGGGGCAGATTAGGGGTTAATAAATATTATGTAGGGGTCGGCGGTGTTAGGGGCAGCAGATTAGGGGTACATAGGGATAATGTAGGTTGGCAGATTAGGGGTTAAAAATGTTTATTAGAGTGGCGGCGATGTGGGGGGCCTCGGTTTAGGGGTACATAGGTAGTTTATGGGTGTTAGTGTACTTTAGAGCACAGTAGTTAAGAGCTTTATGAACCGGCGTTAGCCCAGAAAGCTCTTAACTCCTGGCTTTTCTCTGCGGCTGGAGTTTTGTCGTTAGATTTCTAACGCTCACTTCAGCCAAGACTCTAAATACCGGCGTTAGAAAGATCCCATTGAAAAGATAGGCTACGCAATTGGCGTAGGGGGAACTGCGGTATGGAAAAGTCGCGGCTGGAAAGTGAGCATTAGACCCTTTCCTGACTGACTCTAAATACCAGCGGGCAGCCAAAACCAGCGTTAGGACCCCCTAATGCTGGTTTTGACGGCTAACGCAGAACTATTTTTCGTAATTTAGTTTTTGGTTTTTTTGTAACTTAGTATTTGTTTTTTTGTAATTTAGTATACTTTTAATAAGGCTTAATTGCATATTTAAATAATTTTAGTAGGGTTAGGTTTTTTTAATATGTAATCTAGTTTATTTAATTGGTATTTTAATTAAATTTTAGTATAATAGGATAGGTTAAAATTAGTTTATTTTAATTCTACAGGTAAGTTTTAATTTATATTAAGATAGGGATGTTGTAATTTTAATTTAAAGTTAAGGGGTTGTTAGGTTTAGGGGTTAATAGCTTAATTTAGTTTTTGGCGATGTGGGGGGCTGACGGTTTAGGGGTTAATAGGTTTAGTTAGTGGTGGTGAAGTGGGAGGACAGAGGTTTAGGGGTTAATAAGTTTATTTAGTAGCGGTGGTGTCGGGGAGCGGTGGAATAGGGGTTAATACATTTTATTTAGGTTGCGGCAATGTCGGGGTGGCAGATTAGGGGTGTTTAGACTGGGGTTTATGTTAGGGTGTTAGGTGTAAACCTAACTTGTTTTCTACCATAGAAATCAATGGGGTATATTTCATTGTCTTGCAGCATCGAGCATAAGCTTTCGGTGCTTTCAGACTCCCATTGATTTCTATGGCATCCGCGGCCTCAAGGGTGGCGGATTGAAAACCAGGTACAATGCGTCCGAATAGCCGCGAGCGTACCTGTTAACTATTTGATAAATTGGAAAAAGTGTCAAATAGAGCCGAATGTGTATTCGGAACATCTGTAATGACGTAAGCATCGATCTGCATCGGATTGAGATTGCGGGATCATATGTTACGTCACAAATTTCAACATTTGCCGATCTTGAGGCTTTGATAACTAGGTCGGATCAATCTCGCAACAATTACGACGCAGAATTCCAGCGTATTTGCAGGTGACACTTTGATAGATAGGCCCCTTAATCTGAATAAAGTAATTAATTTTAGCACATTAACATTTAATTGTTTAAGGAGGTTATCATCAATAGGGTGCAGTTTTGGTAAGTTATCCAAATCTGTTTCATCCTGGGCTAATGTATTATTCCAATCTGTCCTGTTTATTCATTTTAATTAATTCCAATAAAAACTCCTTGACATTTTCTGTTATAATATTTACCGTATTTACACCTTTATTAGCCATGGGTATGGTGAAATGAAACAAAATTTAAGGAAAAGTGAGAGACTTTCTTGAATGACTTGAACTAGGGCTGTAACTAAAGCAACACATTAGAATCATTAATGATAAGATAACACTATTGAAACAATTAAAGAACATATACACAGGGTTACTTAAAGAAATTAAAGATTTTATTCAGAAAACACCCGAAGCATAGTGATTTTAACTGCTTTTGAAAAAGACAGCTGTGTCTGCTGAAACCGGTCAATTTTTTTTAATTCATACTTTGAGCTTTTTATTGGATTTTATTAAAGCTGGAAATCACTGTCATCAATGCTTCAGGTGTTTTTTGAATAAAATCTTCTCTTCTCAGGAGAGTGAGTTTTATGAGGCAGAGATGTCAATTGAGTGAAAGAATACAGTGTCCCTATGAAGACAACAATCTGAGGAGACACATTAAGATATCTTAAATACATGCTTTAATCACATTTATGGTACTGGATGACCAAATATGACAGACATGTCATGTTTGGTATCAAAATAATGATCATGATGTCATTATGGGATTGCCTATAAGTGTATGTGTACACAAACAAAAAGAGCGTGCAGCACCAAAATCACTTCAAATATGATCGATATATAATCACAGAGACCAATCTACCTCACCTTCACGCTTGGGAGTCCAGGGTCAGTGCCGGTCTTAAGGGCATAGGAGCTTGAATCCTTCGGATCTGTGAGACTCCAACTGATCACAGCACCGCGCTCGGTGCCCCTCTTTCGGCACACCCTCCGAATCACTCCGCGCCAGTGGCCTCGATCCAATGGTCTCCTGTGACGTCAGGCCAATGGCTTGTGCTTGATTGGAGAAATGGAGCCGTGAGCCCGTAAGCTCCGTGAGTGCAGGTGCAAATGCTGTGGAAAGTCCCTAAGCCACACCACCTTCCTTAGGTCTGTGCTCAACCGATAATTCTCAGATAATGCAAGAAAGAAACAATGTGAGAGCACCGGACTTTTGAATAAAACTTGAGCCTTTATTTTCTTCTTTAAAACTTGAACATGGACAAAACCCGGTATGACAGAAACCGGTTACAAAAGACATCTGGTGTGGGTAGTCACATACCCCCTCTACTGACGCGTTTCGGCTGTATGCCGTAGTCGTAGCTAGTGGGTACCTGCCAACACACCTCTTAAATACTGTTTAACAAGTGCTAATAGGTTAAAAACAAACCATGTGACCTGTGTTACCACACCTGTGTAATAATCTTGATGTGTCTTGCTAGATATAAAATTCGGAAATACTACCAGTTACAACCACTGATACCTGAATGTATGACTGATGTCATGCCCATTACTCTCTTCTATACCATACAATATATAATATAAAATAAAATAAAGTTTAATATGGTGAATAGGATAGTTGGGACATTTATATATTTATTTGATTAAACTTAGTCCTGGGGAATAATATATGAAGTCATACTTGTGAACTGACATAATATATTATACACTATATGATCATATATTATACATTTACAGGTACCTACTATATGATCATATATTATACATTTACAGGTACCTACTATGTCACAGAGAACTGTCAATCTGGGAAAGCAATATACCCTGTTTAATCAAATATCTTTAAGTTTACCTCAATATGGGCGTGTTCAGCTAGCTCCCACTCCCTTCAAAAATTGTTTATGATATTGAGAGCTCCCTGAACTCTTCAATATTAGCAGCCCACCTACGGGTGACTTTACAAACTAAGGCCACTACCTATAGTTGTAAAAGGCCAAGATAACATTGCTGTTACTAGGAGAAATTGTGCCCAAGCTGAACTATCTCACTTAGACCCCATTAGTGTTTACTAATGATAGTTTCGTGATTAATGTCATATTTCTATTAGCATTAACACCGATATCAACAATATCAACAATAATGCCAGCTATAACATTAACATTAACACCAGTGGTTTATTAGGTCGAATTCTGAATTGAATCCACAGGGCACCCTAGTGTTGAGCCTGTGGATCCAAAACACCTCCCTCTTGGAGAGAAGGATATCTCTATCCCCTCCCCTAACATCTCTTTTAACCACTTCAATTACAGTCCAAACCAGTGAATTTGGATTTTTATTATGCTGTAATCTGAAGTGTTGTACCATGGGAGTAGTTAATTCACCTTGTTTAATATCCCTAACATGTTCCTGGATTCTGTTTCTCACTTCTCGTGTAGTGAGTCCTACGTATTGAATATTGCAAAGTTGGCAGTTTAGGAGGTATATTGCATACACAGATCTACAATTGTAATATGCATTATGTTCAAATACCTCCCCTGTATGCGTACTCTGGAATCCATTCCCTACTCTCACATGTTCACAGGCTATACACTGGGTATAACTGCATCTGTAAACTCCCTTGACACTTAGCCAAGAAGATTCACCCCTTTCCTGGTCAACATTTTTTAATTGTGTGGGAGCTAACTGATTTCCCAATGTTTTACCTCTTTTATAGGCAAAACGACAGCCTCTAGATACCACTTCATTTAGATCATCTTCAGCCTTAAGTATCATCAGATGCTTACGCACGATGTTGCAGATTTGGTGGTACTGTTTACTGTACTGGGTGACAAATATAACTCTCTTGTCACTATTATTTTCAGCTATGTTTCTCTGTTTCTTTTTAAGCAAATCTAGACTGTTTAGTCTATCCACTTCATTCCGGGCCCCCAATATGGTATTCTTAGGATAGCCCCTTTCAATAAACCTCTCAGTGAGTTCTTGAGCATGTTTATTGTAGTCTGATACTGTTGAACAGTTTCGTTTGACTCGGATGTATTGACCCTTGAGTACGGATCTAAAGACTTGCTTAGGATGTCCACTCCTAGCGTGCAGAAGTGTATTACCCGTAATAGGTTTCCTGTAAAGTTCTACCATCACTCCTTCATCCTTGACGCCTTTCAGTACAACATCCAAATAGTTAATCTTGGTCTCACCATACTCAAATGTAAATTGGAGTCCGACATCATTTTGATTCAAACTCAGAACAAAGTCTCTGGCTGAGTCTTTATCACCCTTCCAGATGATCAAAAGATCATCTATGAAGCGGCGATAATATATTAAATGTGGCTTATAGATATTTCTATCTCCATAGATGTGGCACAGCTCCCACCATCCCATGTACAGGTTCGCATAGGAGGGGGCAAACTTCGCCCCCATAGCTGTGCCACATCTCTGGAGATAGAATACCCCCTCAAAAGTGAAGTAATTATGGGTAAGAAGATACTTCGTCACCCTTAGGACAAACTTTATGAAATCATCATCATATCTGGATTCCCTGTTTAGGAAGAAAGCAATGGCCTTTATGCCCAAATCATGGGGTATAGACAAATACAAGGCCTTAACATCTATAGTTAGCCAGCCATTGCCTCCCTCCCAGGTAATCCCTTCAATTTCATTTAACAATTGTTTAGTATCCCTAAGAAAGCTCATTAATTTAACCAACAAAGGTTGGAGCACAGAGTCCAACCACTCTGATAGGGGTTCCAATAGGGACCCTATCCCGCTGATAATGGGTCTGCCCTCTACATTCTCTAAACTCTTATGGACTTTAGGTAGGTGGTTAAAAATGGCTATTCTTGGATACGGGGGATACAAAAAGTCACTGGTGTCTTGGTCAAAGTATCCAAACTCACTGCCATCATCAATAAGATCCAACAACTCCTTTTGGAATCTTTTTGTTGGATCCATTGTCAGTTTTGTATACTGGAGAGGGTCTTCTAGTTGTCTCAGAGCTTCCAGTACAAAGTGCTCTCTATTCATGACAACTATAGACCCTCCCTTGTCCGCTGATCTAATGACCAGTTGACGATTGTTTTCCAATTTGGTCAATGCAGCTTTCTCCTTTATTGTTAGGTTACCCTTAATGTTTCTTGTTGTTGTATAGGCTAATTTAGTGAGATCTAGCTCCACTCTTTTTTGAAATTTCTCCAAAATAGGTCCCCTAGAGTGTATTGGATAGAATGTTGATGCCCTTTTTAGCCTAGGTTTGTCAGTATTGTCTGAATCCATCAGTCCATCTTGTTGAACAATAGAACCTTCAGCCAAAAGTGCATCAAGACATGCTATATCACAGCACTCATTAAAAGAGAGTTCTAAGCCCCCCTCCTGTCGAGTTATAGATCTATCAACTCTGTCTGAAATTGTGTCAACAGATTTAAAATGTTTTTTCAGGGTGAGTGTTCTAATGAGTTTATTAACGTCAATCAGTGTCTGAAATAAATTGAAATCTTGAGTGGGTACAAAACTGAGTCCCAAGCTGAGAACCCTCTCTTCCATCTTGTCTAGTGCATAATTGGAGAGGTTAATGATTGGGGTCAGTTGTACTTTGTTATTTGCCTGCCCCTGCGTGTCAGATACCTTCCTCTTGGAGGCTCGCCACCTCCCCCCCCCCCTTCGGGTCCTATGGGGGCCCTTGAAAAAACCTGTTCCAGGTCCCCCCTTTCTAGATCTAATGCAGTTGCTTGTGTAGTGGGTCCCATATCCTGTCTGGCTTCGGGTTCTTGATACTTAGACCCTCTACCTCTGCCTCTTCCTCTACCTCTGCCTCTTGGGGTGGGTTTGAGTATTGGTGTACTAGATGTAGTAGATACATTAGATGGATGTAAACTTTCTTCCCCTGAAGAGGAGCCTGCATAATGTGTCTCATCTTGGGAGTCAGCCTCACTATCAGTGAATGTTACCTTCTTCTGTGAACCCTTGTTATTCTTAAGATTAGTGTTCCCTTTGTTCTTCCCTTTATGTGCTCTATTCTGCTCCATATATACACTCTATTGCTATCATAGTCGCTCTGATCCCTTAAGTATTTATCATGTTTTTTAGTCATGATACTGCTCTTTGCTTCAGCTAAGCTTTCTTGCAAAATCTTATCATACTGTGCATATTTCATTTCTAAACTCCGTATACTCAATTCTGTTTGTAGCAGCTCAATTTCAAGGGAAACATTCAACAATTGTCTTTTGTAACCGGTTTCTGTCATACCGGGTTTTGTCCATGTTCAAGTTTTAAAGAAGAAAATAAAGGCTCAAGTTTTATTCAAAAGTCCGGTGCTCTCACATTGTTTCTTTCTTGCATTATCTGAGGATTATCGGTTGAGCACGGACCTAAGGAAGGTGGTGTGGCTTAGGGACTTTCCACAGCATTTGCACCTGCACTCAAGGAGCTTACGGGCTCACGGCTCCATTTCTCCAATCAAGCACAAGCCATTGGCCTGACGTCACAGGAGACCATTGGATCGAGGCCACTGGCGCGGAGTGATTTGGAGGGTGTGCCGAAAGAGGGGCGCCGAGCGCGTTGCTGTGATCAGTTGGAGTCTCACAGATCCGAAGGATTCAAGCTCCTATGCCCTTAAGACCGGCACTGACCCTGGACTCCCAAGCGTGAAGGTGAGGTAGATTGGTCTCTGTGATTATATATCGATCATATTTGAAGTGATTTTGGATGTTTTTACAGAAAGCCGTTTATGTACGTGAGTGCAGGTATTGATTATTGACATTGGGTCCCTTTCCACATTCTATACTGACACTGTTCAGAATTTCAAATAGGGAGTACTGGATTGACTGAGTGACCGCTAGACAGGTGTTGCACGCTCTTTTTGTTTGTGTGTGAACTTTCTCTGCTGTATCCCAGTGATTCTTATGTGCGAGCACTGCTACTGGATCTTATCAGAACTGTTCAGTCCCCATTTATAAACCACCTTTTATACATGGACACTATTAACAACATGGAGGGAAATACAAGTAGTTACTATTCTCTCTCCACTCTTGAGGATAGACGTGGAGATGAAGTTGAGATTGACAATATGTTTATCACTGACCAGTCCAAATTCTCTCTTGGCAAATTGTTTGAGGAAACAGAGGCACTTATGGTGAAAGAATGCCGTCTGAAATGGGACATCTGGACTATGCAAAAGTATTTAAAACTTGCAATAATACCAAGAGGTCTCCGGATAAATAAATTCCCAACCGTTCCGGTTGAGGATCCAGACTTTGTTAATGCTTGGAACCAGATCCTTACAGACTGCTCTTCCTGCTCCAATAGACTAATGAATATGTTAATTGAATTTAAAAGAAAACAATTGTTGAATGTTTCCCTTGAAATTGAGCTGCTACAAACAGAATTGAGTATACGGAGTTTAGAAATGAAGTATGCACAGTATGATAAGATTTTGCAAGAAAGCTTAGCTGAAGCAAAGAGCAGTATCATGACTAAAAAACATGATAAATACTTAAGGGATCAGAGCAACTATGATAGCAATAGAGTGTATATATGGAGCAGGAAGAGTAGGGCACTCTCATTCAGACAGAATAGAGCACATAAAGGGAAGAACAAAGGGAACACTAATCTTAAGAATAACAAGGGTTCACAGAAGAAGGTAACATTCACTCATAGTGAGGCTGACTCCCAAGATGAGACACATTATGCAGGCTCCTCTTCAGGGGAAGAAAGTTTACATCCATCTAATGTATCTACTACATCTAGTACACCAATACTCAAACCCACCCCAAGAGGCAGAGGTAGAGGAAGAGGCAGAGGTAGAGGGTCTAAGTATCAAGAAACCGAAGCCAGACAGGATATGGGACCCACTACACAAGGAACTGCATTAGATCTAGAAAGGGGGGACCTGGAACAGGTTTTTTCAAGGGCCCCCATAGGACCCGAAGGGGGGGGGGAGAGGTGGCGAGCCTCCAAGAGGAAGGTATCTGACACGCAGGGGCAGGCAAATAACAAAGTACAACTGACCCCAATCATTAACCTCTCCAATTATGCACTAGACAAGATGGAAGAGAGGGTTCTCAGCTTGGGACTCAGTTTTGTACCCACTCAAGATTTCAATTTATTTCAGACACTGATTGACGTTAATAAACTCATTAGAACACTCACCCTGAAAAAACATTTTAAATCTGTTGACACAATTTCAGACAGAGTTGATATATCTATAACTCGACAGGAGGGGGGCTTAGAACTCTCTTTTAATGAGTGCTGTGATATAGCATGTCTTGATGCACTTTTGGCTGAAGGTTCTATTGTTCAACAAGATGGACTGATGGATTCAGACAATACTGACAAACTTAGGCTAAAAAGGGCATCAACGTTCTATCCAATACACTCTAGGGGACCTATTTTGGAGAAATTCCAAAAAAGAGTGGAGCTAGATCTCACTAAATTAGCCTATACAACAACAAGAAACATTAAGGGTAACCTAACAATAAAGGAGAAAGCTGCATTGACCAAATTGGAAAACAATCGTCAACTGGTCATTAGATCAGCGGACAAGGGAGGGTCTATAGTTGTCATGAATAGAGAGCACTTTGTACAGGAAGCTCTGAGACAACTAGAAGACCCTCTCCAGTATACAAAACTGACAATGGATCCAACAAAAAGATTCCAAAAGGAGTTGTTGGATCTTATTGATGATGGCAGTGAGTTTGGATACTTTGACCAAGACACCAGTGACTTTTTGTATCCCTGTATCCAAGAATAGCCATTTTTAACCACCTACCTAAAGTCCATAAGAGTTTAGAGAACGTAGAGGGCAGACCCATTATCAGCGGGATAGGGTCCCTATTGGAACCCCTATCAGAGTGGTTGGACTCTGTGCTCCAACCTTTGGTGGTTAAATTAATGAGCTTTCTTAGGGATACTAAACAATTGTTAAATGAAATTGAAGGGATTACCTGGGAGGGAGGCAATGGCTGGCTAACTATAGATGTTAAGGCCTTGTATTTGTCTATACCCCATGATTTGGGCATAAAGGCCATTGCTTTCTTCCTAAACAGGGAATCCAGATATGATGATGATTTCATAAAGTTTGTCCTAAGGGTGACAAAGTATCTTCTTACCCATAATTACTTCACTTTTGAGGGGGTATTCTATCTCCAGAGATGTGGCACAGCTATGGGGGCGAAGTTTGCCCCCTCCTATGCGAACCTGTACATGGGATGGTGGGAGCTGTGCCACATCTATGGAGATAGAAATATCTATAAGCCACATTTAATATATTATCGCCGCTTCATAGATGATCTTTTGATCATCTGGAAGGGTGATAAAGACTCAGCCAGAGACTTTGTTCTGAGTTTGAATCAAAATGATGTCGGACTCTAATTTACATTTGAGTACGGTGAGACCAAGATTAACTATTTGGATGTTGTACTGAAAGGCGTCAAGGATGAAGGAGTGATGGTAGAACTTTACAGGAAACCTATTACGGGTAATACACTTCTGCACGCTAGGAGTGGACATCCTAAGCAAGTCTTTAGATCCGTACTCAAGGGTCAATACATCCGAGTCAAACGAAACTGTTCAACAGTATCAGACTACAATAAACATGCTCAAGAACTCACTGAGAGGTTTATTGAAAGGGGCTATCCTAAGAATACCATATTGGGGGCCCGGAATGAAGTAGATAGACTAAACAGACTAGATTTGCTTAAAAAGAAACAGAGAAACATAGCTGAAAATAATAGTGACAAGAGAGTTATATTTGTCACCCAGTACAGTAAACAGTACCACCAAATCTGCAACATCGTGCGTAAGCATCTGATGATGCTTAACGCTGAAGATGATCTAAATGAAGTGGTATCTAGAGGCTGTCGTTTTGCCTATAAAAGAGGTAAAACATTGGGAAATCAGTTAGCTCCCACACAATTAAAAAATGTTGACCAGGACAGGGGTGAATCTTCTTGGCTAAGTGTCAAGGGAGTTTACAGATGCAGTTATACCCAGTGTATAGCCTGTGAACATGTGAGAGTAGGGAATGGATTCCAGAGTACGCATACAGGGGAGGTATTTGAACATAATGCATATTACAATTGTAGATCTGTGTATGCCATATACCTCCTAAACTGCCAACTTTGCAATATTCAATACGTAGGACTCACTACACGAGAAGTGAGAAACAGAATCCGGGAACATGTTAGGGATATTAAACAAGGTGAATTAACTACTCCCATGGTACAACACTTCAGATTACAGCATAATAAAAATCCAAATTCACTGGTTTGGACTGTAATTGAAGTGGTTAAAAGGGATGTTAGGGGAGGGGATAGAGATATCTTTCTCTCCAAGAGGGAGGTGTTTTGGATCCACAGGCTCAACACTAGGGTGCCCTGTGGATTCAATTCAGAATTCGACCTAATAAACCACTGGTGTTAATGTTAATGTTATAGCTGGCATTATTGTTGATATTGTTGATATCGGTGTTAATGCTAATAGAAATATGACATTAATCACGAAACTATCATTAGTAAACACTAATGGGGTCTAAGTGAGATAGTTCAGCTTGGGCACAATTTCTCCTAGTAACAGCAATGTTATCTTGGCCTTTTACAACTATAGGTAGTGGCCTTAGTTTGTAAAGTCACCCGTAGGTGGGCTGCTAATATTGAAGAGTTCAGGGAGCTCTCAATATCATAAACAATTTTTGAAGGGAGTGGGAGCTAGCTGAACACGCCCATATTGAGGTAAACTTAAAGATATTTGATTAAACAGGGTATATTGCTTTCCCAGATTGACAGTTCTCTGACATAGTAGGTACCTGTAAATGTATAATATATGATCATATAGTGTATAATATATTATGTCAGTTCACAAGTATGACTGCATATATTATTCCCCAGGACTAAGTTTAATCAAATAAATATATAAATGTCCCAACTATCCTATTCACCATATTAAACTTTATTTTATTTTATATTATATATTGTATGGTATAGAAGAGAGTAATGGGCATGACATCAGTCATACATTCAGGTATCAGTGGTTGTAACTGGTAGTATTTCCGAATTTTATATCTAGCAAGACACATCAAGATTATTACACAGGTGTGGTAACACAGGTCACATGGTTTGTTTTTAACCTATTAGCACTTGTTAAACAGTATTTAAGAGGTGTGTTGGCAGGTACCCACTAGCTACGACTACGGCATACAGCCAAAACACGTCAGCAGAGGGGGTATGTGACTACCCACACCAGATGTCTTTTGTAACCGGTTTCTGTCATACCGGGTTTTGTCCATGTTCAAGTTTTAAAGAAGAAAATAAAGGCTCAAGTTTTATTCAAAAGTCCGGTGCTCTCACATTGTTTCTTTATAAGTGTATGTGTACTGTATTTACATAATTGAAATGATAAGTTATTCAATAACTCCAGCCAGGGCTGCAGAGCTTTTTATGGCTTGCCATAAAAGAGGGGTGGCTACCTACATTTCATACTTTGGAAAGGGCCTGGTCAGAAACCTGACCTCAGAAAAAAATATATTTGTTTGTGATTTCAGCAAAATAATATTGTTATTCTACATGGAAGGCTGTGTAAAAACAGCGTAAGTCATCATCTTTCCTTGCCAAGCTTCCTTGGTGAGATATCTAAGCTAGTAAAGTTTTAGATACTTTTTATACTCCTATTTTATTTTTTTAAAAAACAGTTTTGCTTTTATGTGTAATTGTGTTTAATTCCTTTTTTTATATAAATGCACTGTGACCGATGTTCCCTCTAAGACCAGATTTTGTGAGTGGCCCAGCAGTGAAACAGTTAATAGGAGGCTCCTCCTTTGCTGTCTGCATTGTGTAGTATTTGCTAACTGCGGGGGGGTCCATAATTGTATGTTTCACTGCTTGGCCACTCACAAAATCTGGCCTTAGAAGTAACACTGACTGTGACTCTTTTTTTTTTTGTTGCTAATAATAAATGTTCCTTTATTAAGTTTTTGCCTTTGTCTAATATTTGAACCACATTACTGAAGAGACTGGTAATAACAAAATTGGGCTAGATTACGAGTAGGGTGGTAGTTTGCGATCCTGCTCGCACGTTTACCCCACTAGACTATGGCTTTTTACGTGCATATTAAAAGTTGAAAGTAAACAGTTTTCGCTCACGTGCTAACCCGACATGCACAAAAAGCCGAACTTCGAATATCACTAACGTATTCCTCCATAGACTTCAAAAAACCAAGAAAAGTGGATAATTAAAGTAAAAACCTAAGAAGTCATGGAAACCCGATCGAATTTTCTTTTCTTTTTTTTTTAAAGTAAAAACCTAAGAAGTCATGGAAACCCGATCGAATTTTCTTTTTCTTTTTTTTTTTTTTTTTTTTTTTATTATTGAGGTAAAAGATGGCATACAGAGATATCATGAAAACACACCATAAATGTCATCATCAGGAATATACTGCAAAACTGGATATACATGAAATGCAATAGAAATACTAGGAACATTCATGACATCAACGAGCGAGATAACAAACATAAGGAACGCTTAGAATACTATGCAAAATTATAGTTCAGATACGCCAATACAAAGTGAAGCCTTCTCTTTTAATCGAGGGTCTTGCATGGACCCCCTAACCCCGATCGCATTTTCTAAACTGACCTAACCCAATGTTCTTCAAAAAAACATAATTTATGCTTACCTGATAAATGTATTTCTCTTGTAGTGTATCCAGTCCACGGATCATCCATTACTTATGGGATATATTCTCCTTCCCAACAGGAAGCTGCAAGAGTCCACCCACAGCAAAGCTGCTATATAGCTCCTCCCCTAACTGCCATTACCAGTCATTCGACCGAAAACATGCAGAGAAAGGAAAACCATAGGATGCAGTGGTGACTGTAGTTTAATGGAAAAATTACCTGCCTTAAAGTGACAGGGCGGGCCGTGGACTGGATACACTACAAGAGAAATAAATTTATCAGGTAAGCATAAATTATGTTTTCTCTTGTTAAGTGTATCCAGTCCACGGATCATCCATTACTTATGGGATACCAATACCAAAGCTAAAGTACACGGATGATGGGAGGGACAAGGCAGGTACTTAAACGGAAGTTACCACTGCCTGTAAAAAACCCTTTCTCCCAAAAATAGCCTCCGAAGAAGCAAGGTATCAAATTTGTTAAATTTGAAAAAGTATGAAACGCAGACCAAGACTCCGTCTTGTAATCTGTTCAACAGAAGCCACATTTAAAAAAGGCCCAAGTGAAAACCACAGCTCTAGTAGAATGAGCTGTAATCCCTTCAGGAGGCTGCTGTCCAGCAGTCTCATAAGCTAAATGAATTATGCTTTTTAACCAAAAGGACAGAGAGGTTGCTGAAGTCCTTTGACCTCTCCTCTGTCCAGAATAGACAACAAACAAGGTGAATGTTTGATGAAAATCTGTAGTAGCTTGTAAGTAAAACTTTAAAACACGAACCACGTCCAAATTGTGTAATAGACGTTCCTTCTTTGAAGAAGGATTAGGATACAAGAATGGAACAACAATCTCTTGAGTGATATTCTTGTTAGATACCACCTTAGGTAAAAACCCAGGTTGGTACACAGGACTACCTTATCCGTACGGAGAACCAGATAAGGAGAATCACATTGCAACGCAGATAACTCGGAGACTCTATGAGCCGAGGAAATAGCTACCAAAAAGGAACTTTCCAAGATAGAAGTTTGATATCTATGGAATGAAAAGGTTCAAATGGAACTCCTTGAAGAACCTTAAGAACCAGCTTTAAGCTCCATGGCGGAGCAACATTTTTAACCACAGGCTTGGTTCTAACCAAAGCCTGACCAAATGCCTGAACGTCTAGAATACCTGCCAGACGCTTGTGCAAAAGAATAGACAGAGTAGAAATCTGTCCTTTTAAAGAACTAGCTGACAACCCTTTTCTCAAAATCATCTTGGAGAAAAGATAATATCCTGGGAATCCAGACTTTACTCCATGAGTAACCCTTGGATTCATAACAATAAGATATTTACACCATATCTTATGTTAAATTTTCCTAGAGACAGGCTTTTATGCCTGTATTAAGGTATCAATTACTGACTCGGAGAAGCCATGCTTTGATAACATCAAGCGTTCTGTCTCCAGGCAGTCCATCTCAGATTAGTTATATTTAGATGGTTGAAAAGACCCTGAGGTAGAGGGTCCTGTCTCAGAAGCAGAGACCGTGGTGGAAAGGATGACATGTCCACCAGATCTGCATACCAGGTCCTGCGTGGCCACGCAGGCGCTGTCAAAAGCACCAAAGCACTCTCCTGCTTGATCTTGTGCAAACCCCTCCGGAGGGAATTCCCACTCCCCCGGATGAAAAGTCTGACGACTTAGAAAATCTGCCTCCCAGTTCTCAACACCTGGGATAGGGATAGCTTTTAGACAAGAGTGAGTCTCTGTCCAGTGAATTATTTTAAGACTTCTAACATTGCTAGGGAACTTCTGTTCCCCCTTGATGGTTGATGTAAGCCACAGTCGTGATATTGTCCGACTGAAATATGATGTACCTCAGAGTTGCTAACTGAGGCCAAGTCTGAAAAGCATGGAATATCGCTCCCAGTTCCAGAATATTAATTAGAAGGAGGGTCTCCTCCTGAGTCCACTATCCCTGAGCCTTCAGGGAGTTCCAGACTGTATCCCAACCTAAAAGGCTGGCATCTGTTGTAACAATTGTCCCATCTGACCTGCGGAAGGTCATACCCTTGGACAGATGGACCCGAGATAGTCACCAGAGAAGAGAATCTCTGGTTTCTTGGTCCGGATTTAACATGAGAACAAATCTGTGTAATCCCCATTCCTCTGGCTGAGCATGCATAGTTGCAGTGGTCTGAAATGTAGGCGTGCAAACGGTACTATGTCCCTTGCCGCTACCATTAAGCCGATTACATTCATGTACTGAGCCACCAAAGGGCGCGGATGGAATGAAGAACACGGCAGAAATTTAGAAACTTTGACAACCTGGACTCCGTCAGGTAAATTTTAATTTCTACAAAATCTATCAGAATCCCTAGGAGGGAAACCCTTGATATTGGGGATAGAGAACTCTTTCCTTGTTCACTTTCCACCCATGCGATCTCAGAAATGCCAGTACTACGTCCGTATGAGACTTGGCAACTTGGATGTTTGACGCCTGTATCAGGATGTCGTCTAAATAAGGGGCCACTTCTATGCCCCGCGGCCTAAGGACCGCCAAAGTGATCCCAGAACCTCCATAAAGATTCTAGGGGCTGTAGTTAACCCAAAGGAAAGAGCTACAAACTGGTAATGCCTGTCTAGAAAGGCAAACCTGAAAAACCGATGGTGATCTTTATGCATCGTAATGTGAGGATAAGCATCCTTCAAATCCATTGTAGTCCTCTATTGACTCTCCTGGATCATAGTTAAGATGGTACGAATAGTTTCCATCTTAAATGATAGAATTCTAAAGAATTTGTTTAAGATCTTTTAGATCCAAAATAGGTCTGAAGGTTTCCTTTCCTTGGGAACCACAAACCGATTTGAGGAAAACTGTGTCCCTGTTCCTCTATTGGAACTGAATGGGTCACGTACACAATGCAAGAATGTCTCTTTCTTTATCTGGTTTGCAGATAAATGTGAAAGGCAAAAACTCCCCTTTTTTGGGGGGGGAAAGCTTTGAAATCCAGAAGATATCTCTGGGGTATAATTTCCAATGCCCAGGGATCCTGGGCATCTCTTGCCCACGCCTGGGCGAAGAATGAAGTCTGCCCCCTATAGGATCCGTTACCAGATAGGGGTCCGTTCCTCATGCTGTTTTAGAGGCAGCAGCAGGCTCCTTGACCTGCTTATCTTTGTTCCAGGTCCGGTTGTCTCCAGACCGCCTTTGACTGAGCAAAAGTTCCCTCTTATTTTGCCTTAGAGGAAGTTGATGCCACACCTGCCTTGAATTTTCGAAAGGCACGAAAATTAGGCCTTTTTTGTCCCTTGATTTGGACCTGTCCTGAGGAAGGGCATGATCTTTTCCTCCAGTGATATAAGTAATAATCTCCTTCAAACTAGGCCTGAATAGGGTCTGCCCCTTGAAGGGAAATTAAGTAGCTTATTTATTAAAGTCACGACAGCTGACCATGATATAAGCCATAGCGCTCTGCGCGCCAGTATAGTAAAAAACAGAATTCTTAGCCGTTAGTCTAGTCAAAGGAACAAAGGCATCAGAAAACAAAGGAATTGGCTAGCTTAAGTGCTCTAAGCTTGTCAAATATATTCATCCAATGGAGCCTGTAAAGCCTCATCAAGAGACTCAAACCAGAACGCTGCAGCAGCAGTGACAGGAGCAATGCGTGCAAGGGGCTGCAGGATAAAACCTTGTTGAATAAACATTTTTTATCCATTGGATCTAAAAAAGCACAACAGTCCTCGCCAGAGGTAGTGGTACGCTTAGCTAGAGTAGAAACTCTTCTCTCCACCTTAGGAACTGTCTGCCATAAGTCCCGTGTGGTGGCAACTATTAGAAAACATTCTTCTAAAAAATAGGAGGGGAAGAGAACGGCACACCTGGTCTATCCCATTCCTTATGAAAAATTTTAGTAAACCTCTTTAGGTATTGGAAAAACATAAGTACACACCGGCACTGCATATTATTTATCCAGTCTACACAATTTCTCTGGCACTGCGATTGTACACATTCATTCAGAGCAGCTAAAGCCTCCCTGAGCAACAAGTGGAGGTTCTCAAGCATAAATTTTAAATGTAGAAATATCAGAATCAGGTTAAATCATCTTCCCTGAGTCACAAATATCACCCACAGACTAAGCATATTGTGAGGTAGTATCAGACATGGTTCTTAAAGCGTCTGAATGCTCTGTATCTACTGACTAATACTGCTGCCAGTGTATTATACACAACCTTTGCCATGTCTTGTAAAATAAACGCTATGGGCGCCATTGATATACTTGGCGCCATTTGAGCGTGAGTCCCTGGAGCGGGAGTCAAAGGGTCTGACACGTGGGGAGAGTTAGTCGGCATAACTTCCCCCTCGACAGAATCCTCTGGTAAAATAAACGCTATGGGTGCCCTTGATGTACTTGGCGCCATTTGAGCGTGAGTCCCTAAAGCGGGAGTCAAAGGGTCTGACACGTGGGGAGAGTTAGTCGGCATAACTTCCCCCTCGACAGAATCCTCTGGTGATAATGTTTTTAAATACAAAAAATGATCTTTATTGTTTAACATGAAATCAGTACATCTGGTACACATTCTAAAATGGGGTTCCACCATGGCTTTAAACATAATAAACACAGAGCCTCCTCTATGTTAGACATGTTAGAACTAATAAAGAGACTAGTAAGCTTGGAAAACACTTTAAATCAAGTTAACAAGCAAATATAACAAACGTTACTGTGCCTTTAAGAGAAACAAATTTTGTCAAAATTTGAAAAACAGTGAAAAAAGGCAGTAAATCAAACGAAATTTTTACAGTACATGTAATAAGTTAACAGAGCATTGCACCCACTTGCAAATGGATGATTAACCCCTTAATGCAAAAAAACAGATAAAAAAAAAAAAACGACATTTTTTTAAACAGACACAACAAAACTGCCACAGCTGAGCTGTGGATTACCTTCCCTATAACTGTTTCTATGCAAAATTTAAGCCAGCCATGTGGAAAAATTAGGCCCCAATAAGTTTTATCACCAAACATATGTTAAAAAACGATTAAACATGCCAGCAAACGTTTTAAAACACATTCTTATAAGAGTATGTATGTCTATTAATAAGCCTGATCCAGTCGCTATCACTGCATTTAAGGCTTTACTTACATTACTTCGGTATCAGCAGTATTTTCTTAGTCAATTCCATTCCTTAGAAAAATATATTACTGCACATACCTTAGCATATATCTCTATCAATCAGCCTGGTACCAGTCGCTTTCACTGCATTTAAAGGCTGTACTTACATTACTTCGGTATCAGCAGTATTTTCTTAGTCAATTCCATTCCTTAGAAAAATATTTTACTGCACATACCTTATTTGCAGGAAAACCTGCACGCCATTCCCCCTCTGAAGTACCTTACTCCTCAGAATGTGTGAGAACAGCAACTGGATCTTAGTTACGTCTGCTAAGATCATAGAAAAAACGCAGGCAGATTCTTCTTCCAAATACTGCCTGAGATAAACAGCACACTCCGGTGCCATTTAAAAATAACAAACTTTTGATTGAAGAAATAAACTAAGTATAAAAAACCACAGACTCTCACGACCTCCTATCTATGTTGAGACTTGCAAGAGAATGACTGGGAATGGCAGTTAGGGGAGGAGCTATATAGCAGCTTTGCTGTGGGTGGACTCTTGCAGATTCCTGTTGGGAAGGAGAATATATCCCATAAGTAATGGATGATCCGTGGACTGGATACACTTAACAAGAGAAACACCAAAGACCTCATAGTTTTTAGCCCTTATAACATTTTTATGCAATTGTTTTGAGAATTTTTATCAGACAGTGTTATTATGATTGTAACTGTACGTTGAAATTTATTTTTTATGTGTTTTGTGCCACTTTTTTGTCTTGTGTAACAGTCAACCAGAGCTCTGAAGTCGCGCTAACCCGACAAACGTAAATTGCAATTGCGCCCGCACGTTCGCATTTACTTTCATCTCATAATAGTGTGCTACTTCTGAAATGTGAAAAGAGCTGGGATAAACCCGATATTGCTTGTTTGCAACAGTTAGCGCGTTACTCGCAATCTAGCCTACTGTGTTTTTTTTAGATGGATTTTTTTACAAAATTGTGTTTTGTGATTTCTGGGTTTTTCCACAGGATTTCCCATAAAATAATCTTAAAGTGGTGGCAGCAGAGATAGTTTAGTGTGGGTGGCATTAAAAGGGAATTTGGGCATTTCTCCAGGTCTAGTACAGAATAGAGAGTGTTTGTTAACCCTGGCACCCACTGAACTTAGTCTCAAGCTTACTTGAAGTGGCTAGGCAGTGACAAACTGGTTAAGGTGGAAAGGGTCAGTTAACCCTTTCTGTGCCAAACTGGTGACTGGTGTAGGTTTGGCTAACCCTATACATCACAGTTCTTCCTCTACAAATGTGGTGGGGACAATGTACTGTCACATCTTTCTAGCAATGCTGCATTGGCCTTCCATTAACCTTCCATATTTAATGGCTTGTGTACAAGAGGGATGTGCAAACAATGAAAACAACAGGTGATCACCATTAACTACAGAAATATCTGGGTTTTTCCCATTGCAAGCGATATTTAGCACTCCACTTGTAATCTGGTCCTATATTGTGTATGTCTCTGCAAATACAGATGAACATTCTAAAGCAAAAATGGCATGATCTAATTTGTTAAAACTTGCCAGTGTTGTAATACTGGCCCTGCCATACTGTGTGTTTAACCCCCATGATCTCATTGGAGTTGGCATCAGATAGGATGCTGGATCCTGGAGACCAGTCAATGAAGCGGTCCATGTGTTGTATGGGATCTCTTTCACTGAATTTGTTAAACATTAGTAAAGGCATGGTTTTATTTGTTGCAGCTGCATAAGAAGACCCCCAGCTGCTTTTGTTCCAGTTATTATTTTTTTTAAATCACAATTAAAATCGCAATCGTGATGTTTCATGGCCAACATCACAATAT
Organism: Bombina bombina; assembly: GCF_027579735.1. Lineage (NCBI taxonomy): Eukaryota > Metazoa > Chordata > Amphibia > Anura > Bombinatoridae > Bombina > Bombina bombina. The sequence continues at coordinate 1,054,741,547 of NC_069502.1, read as the reverse complement.
TAATTTTTTCCTATATTGCAAAGCCCTATAGAGATCAAATAAGTATATAATGAGATCATCTGTTGAAAGTGATTCGGTAAACCCCCTGATCCTGAGGTTGTTTCAGTGATTTCTTTTTTCTAAATCACCTATTTTATCATAGAGATCTACAATTGTTTGGTCATGTTTAGTGATTTTTGGGAACAAAGTTCTATTTCCTTAACTATGGTCTCTCTTTCATCTTCCAGGGCTTCTATCCTGAAAGTTCATTTAGTTCAGACCAAAGACCAGCTAGTTCCCCCTTGATGCATTGTGTTATATTTTGCATAATGTCAGCCATAAAGTCTTTTGCAGGAAGATCACATATATCTGCTTTTGTCATGGGCATAGCCATTTCTTCTGTTTGTTCAGACAGTTCAGTGTGGGGATTGAGAGTGATTGCACTAATATTGTCAGCAGGGCCGTCTTTAATACTGACTGGACCCTGGGCAAACATTTTCTAGGCCCCCCCCCATGCAATTTCGCTCTCTACCCCAACATCCCAAAAAACAGCTAAATCAATTTATTTTATATATTTTTTTTAAAATTATAAGCCCAGCAGTGGATCATCCACTGCTGGGCTAATCATTAAAAAAAAATTGCAATATGTGAAACTGGACCTAAGCAGTACTAATAAGTAAATAAATATATAAATTCCTCCACTCTGGATTAATTTAATATGTTTTTGAATGTGATTCTGGTGTGAGGTTAGCTGGTTAAAGAGATTTAGGGCAGCCAACAGGAGTAAAGCAAGGTAAAGACTGAGGCGGAAACATAGAGGTGCAGACAGATATAGGTTTACTGACTGGAACAGTAGAACTACTATGGGAAGCTGTAAAATCTTAAACAGAGAGAAATAAAAACTATAAAAAAATAAACCTTACCTTAATGTGTGAAGTATCAGCATGACACTATACATCAGCCACAGCAGCATATGTCACTACTTTGCTAGGAACAAGTTCCCTCTCATCCTGCACTAGACAATGCTGCATGGGGGAGGGGCATGTGTACACACTTATTCTTCCCACTGACACCTTTCTACAAAGCACTGTTTTCCTAACAAACTTCAGTTAGTTGATCTTAGAGCCACAGCAGAAAGAGCAGGGCTAAGGGGACCAGCAGACTGGATGCTGTCTGCCCAAGGCTGCATGGATACAGTGTGAGATGAGTCACACAGCCTCAAGACTGAAGAGAGCTGTGTGTGCAGCTACACAAATGCTGAAATCCTCACGTGCCTGCCACTCCAGCTTTCTGCTGCATGTGCCTATAGTGAGCGCTATCCAGAAACAATCCCCACCACCAGAGCAGTTACCTGGTAACAGTGGTAACCCCAGCAGAACCTTTTCTGATGCAGTTGGATTGACTGGATGCCTCGTTAGGGCTTAGCATCCAGTGCTGCACAGTGCACATCTAAAACAGCACATGGCACTAGCTTGGAATGTCACATGACATTGGCACGGTCTGGCACAGTTTCTCACAAATAAATATAAGCAGAGAACTTTTGACTGTGACAATATTAGGACTGACTGTGTGTGTGTGTCCCATGTCACATGACATCAGCAGTCTGGCATGAACTAAAAAAAAAAAAAATTTTTTTTTTTTTTAAGGATTCTTGGGCCCCTCAACAAAGACTGGGCCCAGGGCAACTGCCCCTTTTACCTGTGTTAAAGACGGTCCTGATTGTCAGATGTGTCGTCTGTGGTGAGAGGCTCCAAACGCTTGAAATAATTATTTGCAGAGGATGTTATGTTTAATGATGGTCTGGGAAATTTTCCCCTCTAGCAGATTTTCTAAGTGAAAATGCAGCAGATTCAGCAGTGATATAAATAGAGCTACATCCTTGTGCAGATAGGCTTATTCCAGCACTGACTCTGTGTAAATCACAGGTGCTTGTCACTGTTAAAAGAAACACAAGGATACGGCAGTATTACTGTCACACTGATGATCGCTCACAATTTTAAGCCTTGGATCTTGGAGTGGTCATCTCGTTCCACTGCTTCTTTCTGTCCCAGTATTTAATTTAATTTTATTGTCATTTAAGACCTATAGAAGAACACGTTTTGCAAAGAAGACAAATATGAGAAGCATAAGAAAAGTAAAATACTACAAAAACCAACATAACATTGTGTTCCTTTCTATAGGAATAGTCCACCTCTGAAGGTACTGATTATAATAAATCAAGTGACCTATGTGGGAGGCCTTTCCTGGACCTTTGTGAACCTATCATATAATATATTGTAATGGTCATATGAATATTAAACACTATTGCTAAAAAAAAGAGCAGAAATTATGCCATTGGCTAGGTTAGACTTACTTGTAGTACATAAACATTATACAGGAAAAAAGACTTCTAAGAGACACACATCCTCAACATTAAAGGGACATTAAACACTTTGAGATGGTAATATAAAATGATAAATTGTATATAATAAAACAACTCTGCAATATACTTTCATTATTTATTTTGTCCTCTTTGCCTGTAATTCCATTCTGAAATTGTGAGCTGTTCAGTTCCTGTTAGAAATGGAAGTGCAGAACACTGTTAAATCCAGCACAACCATTGGCTGCACACTCTAGTGAACTATTTATAACTAACCCTAATTGGCCACAGCAGAGAAGGTAACACAAGTTACAACATGGCAGCTCCCAGTGTTTTATAGACACTAAGGGGTCGATCCGATATAAATCGTTGCCCGCAAAAGCCGGCGACGCCAATATTTACGCTGATTTGGTATCCTATATACGGCGTAACCTAGAAGTTACGCGCGTATATTTCTGCCGTCGCCCGTAGTTTTTTGGGCCATAGGCAGGTATACCAAACCAGCGCAATTTGGTATCCAATATGCAGCGTAAGGACTTACGTGGCGAAAATGGAGAAAACTTACTCCATTTTCACCTCGCCACAAAAAGCAGCCGTAAGAAGCCTTACGCTGACTATTGGAGCCCCGTAACTCCCTAAACTAACTAGAAAATAAACCTAACACCTAACGCATGCGCAATGTCTATCTCCCTGTCAATCGCGATCTGCTAAATAAAACCTAACACCTAACGCATGCGCAATGTCTATCTACCTGTCAACCGCGATCCCCCACCCCCCAAAATCCCTAATAAAGTTATTAACCCCTAAACCGCCGCTCCCGGACCCCGCCGCCATCTACATAAACTAACCCCCTACTGTGAGCCCCTAAAACCGCCGCCATCTACCTTATCTATCCCCTAATCTGACCCCTTACACCGCCGCCACCTATATAAAAATTATTAACCCCTAATCTAATCCCCCTATACCGCCGCCAGCTATATTAATATTATTAACCCCTAATGTAAGCCCCTTACACCGCCGCCATCTCTATTAAAATGATTAACCCCTAATTTAATCTACCTACCCCGCCGCCAGCTATATTATCTATATTAACCCTAAGTATATTATAGTTAATATAGGTATTACATTATATATATTAACTATATTAACCCTAATTATATTAGGGTTAATATAGTTAATATAGTTACTATAGTATTTATATTAACTATATTAACTCTATCTAACCCTAACTAAATTTATATTAAATTAATCTAATTCATTTATAAACTAAAATATTCCTATTTAAATCTAAATACTTACCTGTTCCGATCAGCCAATAGAATGCGGGCTCAATCTGATTGGCTGATTGGATTAGCCAATCGGATTGAACTTGAATCTGATTGGCTGATTCAATCAGCCAATCAGATTTTTCTAACTTAATTCCGATTGGCTGATAGAATCCTATCAGCCAATCGGAATTCGGCGGACGCCATCTTGGATGACGTCATTTAAAGGTACCTCATTCGTAGTACAGCAGTCGGCCGGGATGGATGCTCCGCGGCGGCGGAACGAAGAAAGATGATTGAAGATGCCGCCAGAAGAATGAAGACTTTGCTGCCGCTTGGAGGAAGACGTCGCCGGAGGAAGAATTCTTCTTTGCCGCTTGGAGGAAGACATCGCCGGAGGAAGAATTCTTCTTTGCCGCTTGGAGGAAGACATCGCCCGGATCGGATCAGGAGTTCGGCCCGGTGTGGTGAAGACAAGGTAGGGAGATCTTCAGGGGGGTAGTGTTAGGCTTTTTTAAGGGGGGTTTGGGTGGTTTTAGAATAGGGGTATGTGGGTGGTGGGTTGTAATGGGGGGGGATTGTATTTGTTGTATGCAAAAGAGCTGAATTCTTTGGGGCATGCCCCACAAAAGGCCCTTTTAAGGGCTGGTAAGGTAAAGAGCTTTGAAATTTGTTTAATTTAGAATAGGGCAGGGAATTTTTTTTATTTTGGGGGTTTATTATTTTATTAGGGGGCTTAGAATAGGTGTAATTAGCTTAAAAATCTTGTAATCTTTTTTTTTATTTTTTGTAATTTAGTGTTTGTTTGTTTTTTGTAATTTAGTTTAGTTAATTTAATTGTATTTTTAGATAGATGTTTGTAGTTTATTAAATTTATTGATAGTGTAGGTGTATTTATAACTTAGGTTAGGATTTATTTTACAGGTAATTGGGTAATTATTTTAACTAGGTAGATATTAAATAGTTAATAACTATTTAATATCTATTATACCTAGTTAAAATAATTAACAATTTACCTGTAAAATAAATATTAACCCTAACATAGCTACAATGTAATTATTAATTATATTGTAGCTATCTTAGGGTTTATTTTATAGGTAAGTATTTAGATTTAAATAGGAATATTTTAGTTTATAAATGAATTAGATTAATTTAATATAAATTTAGTTAGGGTTAGATAGAGTTAATATAGTTAATATAAATACTATAGTAACTATATTAACCCTAATATAATTAGGGTTAATATAGTTAATATATATAATGTAATAACTATATTAACTATAATATACTTAGGGTTAATATAGATAATATAGCTGGCGGCGGGGTAGGTAGATTAAATTAGGGGTTAATCATTTTAATAGAGATGGCGGCGGTGTAAGGGGCTTACATTAGGGGTTAATAATTTTAATATAGATGGCGGCGGTGTTAGGGGCTCACTTTAGGGGGTTATAGATATAATATAGCTGGCGGCGGGGTACGGGAGCGGCGGTTTAGGGGTTAATAGCTTTTTTATTGTTAGGCTAGTGAGGGGGGATAGCGTATAGAGGGTTAGACAGTGCGGGCTATGTTAGGGAGGCGTGTTAGACATTGCAGGTGTTTTAGACTTTAGTCAGGTTTTATAGGCGCCGGCAGTTTCTAACGTGGCGCAAGTCACTGGCGACGCCAGAAATTTGTACTTGCGCAGATTTCTGGACATCGCTGGTTTGTCAGACTTACGGCACGTTAGCATCTGACGGCGACCTATATGGGATAGCTCGAGTTGCGAGCTGAAACTGCGGGCGACGCCGGTTCCCTCGCTTGCGCCGCAAACTGCGATCTATATCGGATCGCGCCCTAAAACTTTACACTTATTTTGTCACTTTTTAAAAAACTAATGAAACTTTAAAAAAATATATCTACATGTTAGTCATGGACTAATCTTTTCTTTGAATGCATCATTCTATCTAGCATGTATTTAGTGTTTAATGTCCCTTTAAATGTATCAAATTTTTTGTTATTCAAATCTATATATTTCTCTTTAATTCCTTCTCATGTTAAGGTATATGAAACTGAAAAGTTTTCTTTCTTGATTCAGATAGAGAATACAATTTTAAACAACGTTCCAAATTACTTCTATTATCTAATTTGCTTCATTCTCTTGGTATTCTTTGTTGAAAATCATACCTTAGTAGGCTCATGTGCTGGAAGCTAGCTGCTGATTGGTGGCTGCATACATATGCCTCTTGTCATTGACCGTGATTCATCTAGTTCCTAGTAGTGCATTGCTGCTCCTTCAATAAAGGATACCAAGGAAATAAAACAAAACTTATAATAGAAGTAAATTGAAAGTTGCTTAAAATGTATAGTAATTCATTATATTCATGTTCCTGTAAATGATTCTTGCACCTGGGCCCTGTGGCTTCTAGTTACGCCTCTGTGTATCAGTCACAGATAGAAAATGTCAAACACAGGGTACTCACATTTCCATAGAGCACCCTTATGTGCTAGTAGTATAAAGGTGTCAGCTCACCTCCTCCTGACAGCTGCACGTAGTCCAGGGACAGCTCAAACACACTCACAGTGATGAATCAAACAGTAGGCCAAACACATGTGTGCACCTGTCAATTAGGGTTTGTAAACACTGTTTGTAGTTTAAAAACTGATTTATTAAAACCAAATAAAATAACCAAACAACACAGTGTTAAAAATTGGTGGGTATACAAAGTCTGTACCCCCAGATATGCAACGCGTTTCTCAGCATTTACGCTGTTTCCTCAGGTGCCTAGATAGGAATAACATAATTTATGCTTACCTGATAAATTTATTTCTCTTGTAGTGTATCCAGTCCACGGATCATCCATTACTTATGGGATATTAACTCCTCCCCAACAGGAAGTGCAAGAGGATTCACCCAGCAGAGCTGCTATATAGCTCCTCCCCTAACTGCCATTACCAGTCATTCGACCGAAAACATGCAGAGAAAGGAAAACCATAGGGTGCAGTGGTGACTGTAGTTTAATGGAAAAATTACCTGCCTTAAAGTGACAGGGCGGGCCGTGGACTGGATACACTACAAGAGAAATAAATTTATCAGGTAAGCATAAATTATGTTTTCTCTTGTTAAGTGTATCCAGTCCACGGATCATCCATTACTTATGGGATACCAATACCAAAGCTAAAGTACACGGATGACGGGAGGGACAGGCAGGCTCTTTATACGGAAGGAACCACTGCCTGAAGAACCTTTCTCCCAAAAACAGCCTCCGAAGAAGCAAAAGTGTCAAATTTGTAAAATTTGGAAAAAGTATGAAGAGAAGACCAAGTTGCAGCCTTGCAAATCTGTTCAACAGAAGCCTCATTCTTAAAGGCCCAAGTGGAAGCCACAGCTCTAGTAGAATGTGCTGTAATTCTTTCAGGAGGCTGCTGTCCAGCAGTCTCATAGGCTAACCGTATTATGCTACGAAGCCAAAAGGAGAGAGAGGTAGCCGAAGCTTTTTGACCTCTCCTCTGACCAGAATAAACGACAAACAGGGAAGACGTTTGTCGAAAATCCTTAGTTGCCTGTAGATAAAATTTCAGGGCACGGACTACATCTAGATTGTGTAGCAGACGTTCCTTTTTCGAAGAAGGATTAGGACACAAAGATGGAACCACAATCTCTTGATTGATATTCCTGTTAGTGACCACCTTAGGTAGGAACCCAGGTTTAGTACGCAGAACTACCTTGTCTGAATGAAAAATCAGATAAGGAGAATCACAATGTAAGGCAGATAACTCAGAGACTCTTCGAGCCGAGGAAATCGCCATTAAAAACAGAACTTTCCAAGATAACAACTTGATATCAATGGAATGAAGGGGTTCAAACGGAACCCCCTGTAAAACATTAAGAACTAAGTTCAAACTCCATGGTGGAGCAACAGTTTTAAACACAGGCTTGATCCTAGCTAAAGCCTGACAAAAAGCTTGAACGTCCGGAACTTCTGACAGACGTTTGTGTAAAAGAATGGACAGAGCTGAAATCTGTCCCTTTAAGGAACTAGCGGATAAACCCTTTTCTAAACCTTCTTGTAGAAAAGACAATATCCTCGGAATCCTAACCTTACTCCATGAGTAACTCTTGGATTCGCACCAATATAAGTATTTGCGCCATATCTTATGGTAAATCTTTCTGGTAACAGGCTTCCTAGCCTGTATTAAGGTATCAATAACTGACTCAGAAAAACCACGTTTTGATAAAATCAAGCGTTCAATTTCCAAGCAGTCAGCTTCAGAGAAATTAGATTTTGATGTTTGAAGGGACCCTGGATCAGAAGGTCCTGTTTCAGAGGTAGCGACCAAGGTGGACAGGATGACATGTCCACTAGATCTGCATACCAAGTCCTGCGTGGCCATGCAGGCGCTATTAGAATCACTGATGCTCTCTCCTGTTTGATTCTGGCAATCAATCGAGGAAGCATCGGGAAGGGTGGAAACACATAAGCCATCCCGAAGGTCCAAGGTGCTGTCAAAGCATCTATCAGAACCGCTCCCGGATCCCTGGATCTGGACCCGTAACGAGGAAGCTTGGCGTTCTGTCGAGACGCCATGAGATCTATCTCTGGTTTGCCCCAACGTCGAAGTATTTGGGCAAAGACCTCCGGATGAAGTTCCCACTCCCCCGGATGAAAAGTCTGACGACTTAAGAAATCCGCCTCCCAGTTCTCCACTCCCGGGATGTGGATTGCTGACAGGTGGCAAGAGTGAGACTCTGCCCAGCGAATTATCTTTGATACTTCCATCATTGCTAGGGAGCTTCTTGTCCCTCCCTGATGGTTGATGTAAGCTACAGTCGTGATGTTGTCCGACTGAAACCTGATGAACCCCCGAGTTGTTAACTGGGGCCAAGCCAGAAGGGCATTGAGAACTGCTCTCAATTCCAGAATGTTTATTGGTAGGAGACTCTCCTCCTGATTCCATTGTCCCTGAGCCTTCCGAGAATTCCAGACAGCGCCCCAACCTAGTAGGCTGGCGTCTGTTGTTACAATTGTCCAGTCCGGCCTGCTGAATGGCATCCCCCTGGACAGATGTGGCCGAGAAAGCCACCATAGAAGAGAATTTCTGGTCTCTTGATCCAGATTCAGAGTAGGGGACAAGTCTGAGTAATCCCCATTCCACTGACTTAGCATGCACAATTGCAGCGGTCTGAGATGTAGGCGTGCAAAGGGTACTATGTCCATTGCTGCTACCATTAAGCCGATCACCTCCATGCATTGAGCTACTGACGGGTGTTGAATGGAATGAAGGACACGGCATGCATTTTGAAGCTTTGTTAACCTGTCTTCTGTCAGGTAAATCTTCATTTCTACAGAATCTATAAGAGTCCCCAAGAAGGGAACTCTTGTGAGTGGAAAGAGAGAACTCTTCTTTTCGTTCACCTTCCATCCATGCGACCTTAGAAATGCCAGTACTAACTCTGTATGAGACTTGGCAGTTTGAAAGCTTGAAGCTTGTATCAGAATGTCGTCTAGGTACGGAGCTACCGCAATTCCTCGCGGTCTTAGTACCGCCAGAAGAGCACCCAGAACCTTTGTGAAGATTCTCGGAGCCGTAGCCAATCCGAATGGAAGAGCTACAAACTGGTAATGCCTGTCTAGAAAGGCAAACCTTAGATACCGGTAATGATCTTTGTGAATCGGTATGTGAAGGTAAGCATCCTTTAAATCCACTGTGGTCATGTACTGACCCTTTTGGATCATGGGTAAAATTGTCCGAATAGTTTCCATTTTGAACGATGGAACTCTTAGGAATTTGTTTAGGATCTTTAAATCCAAGATTGGCCTGAAAGTTCCCTCTTTTTTGGGAACCACAAACAGATTTGAGTAAAACCCTTGTCCTTGTTCCGACCGCGGAACCGGATGGATCACTTCCATTAATAAAAGATCTTGTACGTAGCGTAGAAACGCCTCTTTCTTTATTTGGTTTGTTGACAACCTTGACAGATGAAATCTCCCTCTTGGGGGAGAGAATTTGAAGTCTAGAAGGTATCCCTGAGATATGATCTCTAACGCTTAGGGATCCTGGACATCTCTTGCCCAAACCTGGGCGAAGAGAGAAAGTGTACCCCCCACTAGATCCGTTCCCGGATCGGGGGCCCTCGATTCATGCTGTCTTAGGGGCAGCAGCAGGTTTCCTGGCCTGCTTGCCCTTGTTCCAGGACTGGTTAGGTCTCCAGCCTTGTCTGCAGCGAGCAACAGCTCCTTCCTGTTTTGGTGCAGAGGAAGTTGATGCTGCTCCTGCTTTGAAATTACGAAAGGAACGAAAATTAGACTGTCTAGCCTTAGGTTTGGCTCTGTCTTGAGGCAGGGCATGGCCTTTACCTCCTGTAATGTCAGCGATAATTTCTTTCAACCCGGGCCCGAATAAGGTCTGCCCTTTGAAAGGTATATTAAGCAATTTAGATTTAGAAGTAACGTCAGCTGACCAGGATTTTAGCCACAGTGCTCTGCGTGCCTGAATGGCGAATCCGGAATTCTTAGCCGTAAGTTTAGTTAAATGTACTACGGCATCTGAAATAAATGAGTTAGCTAACTTAAGGGCTTTAAGCTTGTGTGTAATCTCATCTAATGGAGCTGATTCAAGTGTCTCTTCCAGAGACTCAAACCAAAATGCTGCTGCAGCCGTGACAGGCGCAATGCATGCAAGAGGTTGCAATATAAAACCTTGTTGAACAAACATTTTCTTAAGGTAACCCTCTAACTTTTTATCCATTGGATCTGAAAAGGCACAGCTATCCTCCACCGGGATAGTGGTACGCTTAGCTAAAGTAGAAACTGCTCCCTCCACCTTAGGGACCGTTTGCCATAAGTCCCGTGTGGTGGCGTCTATTGGAAACATCTTTCTAAATATCGGAGGGGGTGAGAATGGCACACCGGGTCTATCCCACTCCTTAGTAACAATTTCAGTAAGTCTCTTAGGTATAGGAAAAACGTCAGTACTCGCCGGTACCGCAAAATATTTATCCAACCTACACATTTTCTCTGGTATTGCAACTGTGTTACAATCATTCAGAGCCGCTAACACCTCCCCTAGTAATACACGGAGGTTTTCCAGCTTAAATTTAAAATTTGAAATATCTGAATCCAGTTTGTTTGGATCAGAACCGTCACCCGCAGAATGAAGCTCTCCGTCCTCATGTTCTGCAAATTGTGACGCAGTGTCTGACATGGCCCTAATATTATCAGCGCACTCTGTTCTCACCCCAGAGTGATCACGCTTACATCTTAGTTCTGGTAATTTAGCCAAAACTTCAGTCATAACAGTAGCCATATCCTGTAATGTGATTTGTAATGGCCGCCCAGATGTACTCGGCGCTACAATATCACGCACCTCCCGAGCGGGAGATGCAGGTACTGACACGTGAGGCGAGTTAGTCGGCATAACTCTCCCCTCGTTGTTTGGTGAAATATGTTCAATTTGTACAGATTGACTTTTATTTAAAGTAGCATCAATACAGTTAGTACATAAATTTCTATTGGGCTCCACTTTGGCTTTAGCACATATAGCACAGATATCTTCCTCTGAATCAGACATGTTTAACACACTAGCAAATAAACTAGCAACTTGGAAATACTTTTCAAGTAATTTACTATAATATGAAAACGTACTGTGCCTATAAGAAGCACAGAAAAAGTTATGACAGTTGAAAATTAATAAACTGAAAAGTTATAGCATCAAATCTTTGTAAAAAACACAATTTTAGCAAAGGATTGCTCCCATTAGCAAAGGATAACTAACCCTGATAGCAGAAAAAAAATACAGAAATAAACGTTTTTTTATCACAGTCAACTACAATCTCACAGCTCTGCTGTGAGTGATTACCTCCCTCAAAACAAGTTTTGAAGACCCCTGAGTTCTGTAGAGATGAACCGGATCATGCAGGGAAGACAATAAACTTCTGACTGAATTTTTTGATGCGTAGCAAAAGCGCCAAAAAAGGCCCCTCCCCCTCACACATAACAGTGAGAGAGATCAGTAAACTGTCATAAATTAAATAAAACGACTGCCAAGTGGAAAAAAATAGTGCCCAAAACATTTTTTCACCCAGTACCTCAGAAAATTAAACGATTTTACATGCCAGCAAAAAACGTTTAACATTAATAAATTGAGTGTTATTAAAAAGCCTGTTGCTAGTCCCTGCAAATTAGGCTAAAGTTTTATGCATACAGTATAATTCCAGTGAAGTGCCATTCCCCAGAATACTGAAGTGTAAAATATACATACATGACAGCCTGATACCAGTTGCTGCTACTGCATTTAAGGCTGAGTTTACATTATATCGGTATGGCAGAATTTTCTCATCAATTCCATTGTCAGAAAATAATAAGCTGCTACATACCTCTTTGCAGATTAATCTGCCCGCTGTCCCCTGATCTGAAGTTTACCTCTCCTCAGATGGCCGAGAAACAGCAATATGATCTTAACTACTCCGGCTAAAATCATAGAAAAACTCAGGTAGATTCTTCTTCAAATTCTACCAGAGAAGGAATAACACACTCCGGTGCTATTATAAAATAACAAACTTTTGATTGAAGGTATGAAACTAAGTATAATCACCACAGTCCTCTCACACATCCTATATAATTCGTTGGGTGCAAGAGAATGACTGGTAATGGCAGTTAGGGGAGGAGCTATATAGCAGCTCTGCTGGGTGAATCCTCTTGCACTTCCTGTTGGGGAGGAGTTAATATCCCATAAGTAATGGATGATCCGTGGACTGGATACACTTAACAAGAGAAATATATTTAAAAATACATAGAACATATTCTGCTATGTGCATAACATTGGAATGTCAAATATTTACAGTAAATACACAGTATAACACTTTATTAAAAATGTACGCGTTTTCATCTACTTAACTACAAAGGGCATCAATGCACATATGTATTTATATGTAAATATGTCTGTAAGTACATATATACACTTATAAGTACATAAATACATACACACAGATATACATATATTTATATACACATACATATACATCTTTAGACATATGTGTATGTATCTCAATGTTAAAGCCTTTAGCCTGCCTTTTTTTTCTAACACCTGAGACCTCATATCTTTGAGCACTTTTTTTGTGCAATATCTGTTTTTATTATGAGTGTAACTGTAGTTTGTAATGTATTTTTTAATGTGTTTTGTGATACTTTTTTGTTTTTGCGAAACAGTTAACCAGAGTTCTGAGTACGCTCTATCCCGACGAGTGTTAACTTCAACAGCGCTTAAGCGATCACATTTACTTTCAACTTGTAATACAAGCGAAAAACCCAATGTGCGCAAACACCTGCGATAAACCCCTTTTCGCTTGCGAGTATCTGTTTTCACTGCTCCCGTAATCTGGCCCACAATGTCCATGGAAGAACATGTCATGCTAAAAGCTTTAGTTATTCGTAAGTTTAAATAGTGAGGAGTACTTACAATATTTATATATTTTTTTCAGATTTGTAGAAAAATAAAAGTTTACACCTGACCTATAGCACGAAGCACAATCAAATAGACTTCTAATATGAATGATATCTACAAAATACCTTTACCTGGAACCTTCTTTGAGTATTTTTAATAGATATAGGGGCCTATTTATTAAAGGTCTTGCGGACCTGATCCGACAGTGCGGATCAGGTCCGCAAGACCTCGCTGAATGCGGAGAGCAATACGCTCTCCGTATTCAGCATTGCACCAGCAGCTCACAAGAGCTGCTGGTGCAACGCCACCCCCTGCAGACTCACAGCCAATCGGCCGCCAGCAGAGAGGTGTCAATCAACCCGATCGTACTCGATCGGGTTGAATTGTGGCGATTCCTATCCGCCCGCTCAGAGCAGGCGGACAGGGTTATGGAGCAGCGGTCTTTAGACCGCTGCTTCATAACTGCTGTTTCTGGCGAGCCTGCAGGGGCGTCAAGCCCCATAGAAAAGTATTGTAATGAAGTTGAAGAACAGGTGCAAACTATGACTTTTCTTGTTTACAGAGACATGAAACCCCAAATTTTTGTTTCATTATTCAGATAGAGCATTCAATTTTGAATGACTTTCGAATATACTTCTATTCCCTAATTTGTTTCATTCTCTTGGTATTCTTTGTTGAAAAGCACCCCTGGGTAGACATGGGAACTAGCTAGTTGCTGATTGGTGGCTTCGGTTGTATGACCCTTTTCATTGGCTTAAATGATGTGTTCAGCTAGCTCCTAGTAGTGTATTGCTCCTTATTCAATAAAGGATACCAAGAGAATGAAGCAAAATTAATAACATAAGTACAATGGAAATTTGTTTAAAATTGTACTCTCTGGGGCAGATCTATCATGGTTCGGATGGACATAATCCGCTGTAGTGATCATGTCTGCCGCACATTGATAAGATATTTATCATTGCACGAGCAGTTCTGGTGAACTGCTTGTGCAATGCCGCCCCCTGCAGATTTGTGGCCAATTGGCCGCTAGCAGGGGCGTGTCAATCAACCCGATCGTATCCGATCGGGCGGATTGATGTCCGCAGCCTCAGAGCAGGAGGACGAGTTAAAGAGCTTGATGAATCATCCCAGTATCTGAATCATGAATGAAAATCACGGCAGAGTATTTCCAGCCTAGGTTAGACCACTGCTCAAACACTGATTCACCTCCGATTGCTAGAACCTTAGATTCTGGCTTATTAATAGCATGAGGCTGGAGTTGGGCGGAAAGTGTATTATGTTTATATTTGTTTTATGTGTTTATTATTCTCTGTTGACAAATTGCCAAATATTAAATTCCAGGAAACATAAGCCAAATATCGGATTCATATATATTTACTTAAGCTTGTAAAATCTACTAATACACATGAGATTTCCATTTTTGTTTTTGTGAAAGAATATTTGTGCTAAACTTGGGGTACATAGGAAACAGCTGTAAGCCTACAGGGGGTACTTGCTACAAAAAGGTTGAGAAACACTGCTTTAACATACAAGAAACACTGAAGATATAAATGGTAGTATTGAAAAATTCCACTAGGTGGCACTACATTCATTTAAAATATACAGACTATATTTCATAAAATGTCCTGTTACAATGCAAGGATTTAACAGCAGGAAAAGTAGCAGCACTCTGTTGAATCGTAATGAATATAGATAATTTCAGTAAAATATTTATCAACTATTTAGTCATCTTTATGTGGTGGCAATACGTCTGAATTACAGAGTATTAAATATCAATACTGAGGCCCTAATGATCAAAAGTGCTGGAAGGTGACGATATATTCCAAAGGGATCCGCCGCAATATCTGGCAAGCCGGTGATATATTCCAAGCTGACTTCACCATTGTTAACAAGCGGCATTGCTGAGAGGCGTTTTACTATACATCCCAGTGGGTGGCGATGCTGGCAATAGATTCCAGCCAGCATCGCCGCCGACTTTGGCGATGTATAGTAAAAGATCCCTTTGGAATGTATTACACCAAGCCTAACAACTATACCTAAATCGACAGAACCCTCCACCGCAAACTAACCCTACACTACTTAACCCCTAAACTGCCAATAGGTCACAGAAAGAAATCTTCTACCTTATTAACCCCTGAACCGCCAATAGCCAACAGCAAGAAACATGCTACCCTATTAACTCCTAAACCGCCAATAGCCCACTGCAACAAGCAATCTACCCTATTAACCCCTAAACTGCCAGTAGCCCAACACAAGAAACCTTCTACCCTATTAACCTCTTAACCGCTAGTAGCCCACCTCAACAAACCTACCCTATTAATTACTAAACCTCCAATAGCCCAATGCATTATCCGCCTTCTCTACTTAACCCCTACACCGCCACAACCCCAACACAATAAACCCACTAAACTATTAACCCCATACACCGCCACAACCATCGAACGTAAACTACCCCTACACTACTTCTAACCTACCACCCACTTAGTTACAGGAAAAAAAACCCACACAGTTATGCCTATTCTAAAACTAAAATCCCCTTAAAAAAACAAAAACAACCCATTCTATTAGAAGTGCTTTTTGTAGGGCATTGCCCTAAAGCGATTTAGCTCTTTTGCTCCAAAAAATACAACCCCATTCTACAATAAAAGTAACCCCCACCACCCAAAAAAAAGCCTATGTACAAAAACAGAATTTATGTTTACCTGATAAATTACTTTCTCCAACGGTGTGTCCGGTCCACGGCGTCATCCTTACTTGTGGGATATTCTCTTCCCCAACAGGAAATGGCAAAGAGCCCAGCAAAGCTGGTCACATGATCCCTCCTAGGCTCCGCCTTCCCCAGTCATTCGACCGACGTAAAGGAGGAATATTTGCATAGGAGAAATCATATGATACCGTGGTGACTGTAGTTAGAGAAAATAAATCATCAGACCTGATTAAAAAACCAGGGCGGGCCGTGGACTGGACACACCGTTGGAGAAAGTAATTTATCAGGTAAACATAAATTCTGTTTTCTCCAACATAGGTGTGTCCGGTCCACGGCGTCATCCTTACTTGTGGGAACCAATACCAAAGCTTTAGGACACGGATGATGGGAGGGAGCAAATCAGGTCACCTAGATGGAAGGCACCACGGCTTGCAAAACCTTTCTCCCAAAAATAGCCTCAGAAGAAGCAAAAGTATCAAATTTGTAAAATTTGGTAAAAGTGTGCAGTGAAGACCAAGTCGCTGCCTTACATATCTGATCAACAGAAGCCTCGTTCTTGAAGGCCCATGTGGAAGCCACAGCCCTAGTGGAATGAGCTGTGATTCTTTCAGGAGGCTGCCGTCCGGCAGTCTCATAAGCCAATCTGATGATGCTTTTAAGCCAAAAAGAGAGAGAGGTAGAAGTTGCTTTTTGACCTCTCCTTTTACCAGAATAAACAACAAACAAGGAAGATGTTTGTCTGAAATCCTTTGTAGCCTCTAAATAGAATTTTAGAGCACGAACTACATCCAAATTGTGCAACAAACGTTCCTTCTTTGAAACTGGATTCGGACACAAAGAAGGCACGACTATCTCCTGGTTAATATTTTTGTTAGAAACAACTTTCGGAAGAAAACCAGGTTTAGTACGCAAAACCACCTTATCTGCATGGAACACCAGATAAGGAGGAGAACACTGCAGAGCAGATAACTCTGAAACTCTTCTAGCAGAAGAAATTGCAACCAAAAACAAAACTTTCCAAGATAATAACTTGATATCAACGGAATGTAGGGGTTCAAACGGAACCCCCTGAAGAACTGAAAGAACTAAATTGAGACTCCAAGGAGGAGTCAAAGGTTTGTAAACAGGCTTGATTCTAACCAGAGCCTGAACAAAAGCTTGAACATCTGGCACAGCCGCCAGCTTTTTGTGAAGTAAAACAGATAAACACCAAAAAACTCTGAGCCATCTCCGTGGAG
Organism: Bombina bombina; assembly: GCF_027579735.1. Classification (NCBI taxonomy): domain Eukaryota; kingdom Metazoa; phylum Chordata; class Amphibia; order Anura; family Bombinatoridae; genus Bombina; species Bombina bombina. The sequence goes on along the minus strand of NC_069502.1, from coordinate 1,054,724,579 downwards.
ATGTTGCCTGTGCAACGACAAAGAGAATGACTGGGGAAGGCGGAGCCTAGGAGGGATCATGTGACCAGCTTTGCTGGGCTCTTTGCCATTTCCTGTTGGGGAAGAGAATATCCCACAAGTAAGGATGACGCCGTGGACCGGACACACCTATGTTGGAGAAAGGCTACTCTAAAAATTGCCCTCATAAGGGCGTTTGGTAGGGCATTGCCCTAAAGTGATCATAGCTCTTTTACGTCTGCTGCCAGGATGAAGATGGGCCCCGTCAAAAAGAGGAGCATCGCAGTTAGCGATCACGTAGGAGCCGGAGTCAAGTTGGTGATTATAAACTTTGGTGTTTAGCCTTAGGGTTTTTTTTGGGGGGTGGGCTTTATTTTTAAGCTATGTTTTTTTAGTATAGGATTTTTTAGAACAGGCCTTTTGTTTTTAAGTCCCAAAAGAGCCATAATCACTTTACAAAATGCCCTTCTAAGGGCAGTCTTTTTAAGTTTTTTTTATCTTAGGATTTTTTTATAATGTTTTTTTAGTTTTTTCTTAAAGGGACAGTCTACACAAAAATTGTTATTGTTTAAAAATATAGACAATGCCTTTACTACCCATTCCCCAGCTTTGCACAACCAACATTGTTAGATTAATATACTTTATAACATTTAAACCTTTTACATTTCTGCCTGTTTCAAAGGCTCTATAGACAGCCTCTTAATCACATGCTCTTGTATTTGCTTTTCACAATAGGAGACTGATAGTTCATGTGGACCATATAGATAACAATGTGTTCACGCCCGAGAAGTTATTTAAGAGTTAGCACAACACAATACTAAATGCAAGTCAATAGATAATAAATAGTCACAGTCATGTGATCAGGGGGCTGTCAGAAGATGCTTAGATATAAGGTAATCACAGAGGTAAAAAGTATATTAATATAACCGTGTTGGTTATGCAAAACTGGGGAATGGGTAATAAAGGGATTATCTATCTTTTAAAACAATACAAATTCTATTTTAGACTGTCCCTTTAAAAGCAAAAGAGCTGAAAACTTTAGGGCAATGCCCTACAAAATGCTCTTATCAGGGCAACCTTTTTTTTTGTATCATGTTTTTTTTTAGAAAAGGTAAGGAAAATTAACGTAAAAGAACTATGATCGCTTTAGGGCAATGCCCTACCAAATGCCCTTATCAATTATCAAATAGCAATTTTTAGAGTAGATTTTTTTGGGGGGGTTTACTTTTATTGTAGAACGGGGTTGTATTTTTTGGAGAAAAGGGCTAAATCGCTTTAGGGCAATACCCTACAAAAAGTCCTTCTAAGGGCTATTGCTATAGTAACATTTAGTGTTAATATAGGGTTTTTTATTTTGGGGTGGGTTTGTGTTTTTTTTAAAGGGGACTTTAGGTTTAGTATAGGCATAAATGTATTTTTTATATGTGTTTTATTATTTTTAGTAATTTTAGTGTTTTTTATTTTTTTGTAATTTAGGAGGTGTTACTTTCGAGGTCTGGGGGATTAGCTGTTAGGTAGTTAAGTTGTTTAGGCATAGTTTGCATTGGGGAGTTGTAGCGGTTTAGGGGTTAATAGTGTTAGGGGTGGTTAGGTGATTAGGTTAGGGCAGAAAAGGCGTTAATAGTGTAGCTGGCTTAGTTTGCACTGGGATGAGAGTGCATAAGGGGTTAATAGTTTAGAGTAGCATTGCATGTATATACAATGTTAAAATGATATGCATTGACATGTATAATGCATATTATTTTAAGTATTCTTTATCATTTAAAATGTAGGGGTTTTTTTGTTTGCTTTTTTTCAAAACTTTTATTGAACAGTTTCAGTAGTACAATAAAGACATAGTTCCAATGCAATTCAATCATGATAAATACAAGGTGATGGTACAGGATTAGAAAATACAATATTAGAAAATTAGGCAGTTTTACATTTGTTAGAGTTAATTAACAATTATTAGAATAGGTATACTACTCCCAAATAAATTGTTGCGTAATAGTCTTCTAATTTATGTAATTGAAATTAGCGATATTTTTCAAGTGATAATGTTAAGGCAACATGTGTAACCCAATCTTCTGTTGAAGCGATTGCTACTTTTTTCCAATGTCTCGGGATTAATTGTTTAGCACAATTCAGCATAAGGTTTAGGAGTTTGGATCTAAGTTTGCATTTCAGTTGTATAGGTTGGTGGAAGAGGCAAACCAAGGGATCAGAGGGAATATCAATTTGCAGCACTTTGTTTATTTCACTACGTATGTTAAACCAATATTTATGGATGTTTGGGCAATTACTTCATATATGTAATGGTGTACCTATGTGTACGCAGTTTATCCAACATGTGGCTGTGGTATTTGGGTAGATCTGGGCTAGTCTTTGAGGTGTGTAGTACTATCTGCTGAACAATTTCATGTTGGTCATTCGGAATCCCACAGATGAAGATGAAGAGTTCATCTGTGAGATTATGGTGAGCCAGTCTTTTTCAGTGAGTTTAATGCCTAACTCTTCTTCCCATTTCTGTGTGTATGTAAGGAGAGTAGGAGAATGATCTTGTAGGCTTAATTTATAGGATATGGATAAATATCCTTTAGTGATCTCCGGTTTGTAGCATAGATTCTCAAAATGGTGTTAGGTTTCTATTTATTTTATTTTCTTCTGCATGTGAGGAGATTAGGTGGCTTAATTGATGATATTTATACCAATGTTCAAAGTGGTGTATGTGAAGGTTTAGTAAGTCTATCCTAGGTCTTAGTTTTCCATTGTCTAGAACAGCATAATAGGGAATTAGAGTATGTATTGAGTGTGTTTGATTTTGGGTGTCTTCATGTCCACTGTTAAAAATTGGGCTTATAGTAATAGGAGTTAGTGGGGAGGGATTTGAGGAGATAGATGAGCCTTTCTTAGTCAGGAGTTCCCATATTCTGAATATTTCGGTAGTAAAGGTGGATAGGGTATTTACAGTTTTTTTATATGATATTGGGGACCAACAGACACTGCCCAGGTTAATGGAGTTAGCTAGCGCACATTCCAATGTTATCCATTCTTTGTCTTTCTCTTTTTTGCTCCAGTTCACAATGTGAACCAGGTGGGTAGCTAATTTCTAGTACGCAAGATTGGGAATCCCCAATCCTCCCACGTTTATGGACATATACATAGTTTTCATTGAGACTCTAACCATATGTTTGGACCATATATACGTGTTTATGGATTTTTGCAGAGTGCAAATATAGTGTTCGGGTAATTGTGTAGGCAGGGCCTGAAGTATGTATAATATTTTCGGTAATATCACCATCTGAATGGAATTTATTCAGCCTAACCAAGATATGTATTTTTGTTCCAATTTTTGGAGCTCCTGTTTAACATTATGGTGGTTAGTTGAGTTCGTATAATCTGTCTTTATCTTCTGCAATTTGGATCCCTAGGTATTTTATAGATGTAGATTTGTATTGATAATGAAAGGTCTTTTGTATTTGTTGTGTGAGGGGCTGTGGATGATTTAAACTAAGGAATTTCGATTTGGATTCATTAACTTTAAAAAATTAGATTTTGCTATATTTTGAGAATTCTGTGGCGAGAGCATATAGCGAAGTAATTGGTTGTGTAAGGGTAAGCATAATGTTGTCTGCATATAATGCCATTTTATAGCTCGTGTTGTTGATATTGATGCCTACAATGTTTGGGTTTTGGCGTATGTTCGCTGCCAATGCTTCCATAGCCATTACAAATAAGATGGGTGAGAGAGGGCATCCCTGGCATGTGCCGTTCGATATTTTAATGGGTGATGATAGAGAGTTATTTAAGTGTATTTTGACTGTGGGGGAGTGATATAATGTGAATATATTCCTGATTAAGGAAGTTCAAAATCCAAATTTATACATTACTGCTTTCAAAAAGTTCCAATTAAGCCTGTCAAAAGCTTTTTCTGCATCAATTGACAGAAATATAGTTCGTATTTTTTTTGGGTGGCATAATCTAGGAGATTAATTATTTTTATAGTGTTGTCTCTAGCTTCACGGTTTGGAGTAAATCCTGCCTGGTTGGTGTGTATTAATAGTGGTATTCTATTAATACGTGTTGCTATTATTTTTGCAAATAATTTAACATCCACATTAAAGGGACATAAACCCAAAATTTTTCTTTCATGATTCAGACAGAGAATATAATTTTAAACAAACTACAAATTTACTTCTATTATCTAATTTGTTTCAATGTTTAGATATTCTTTGTTAAAGAAATAGCAATGCACATGGGTGAGCCAATCACATGAGGCAAATATGTGCAGCCACCAATCAGAATCTACGGATCCTATCTAGATATGCTTTTCAGGAAGGAATATCAATAGAATGAAGCAAATTAGATAACAGAAGTATATTAGAAAGTTGTTTAAAATAGTATTATCTATCTGAATCATGAAAGAGAAAATTTGGGTTTAATGTCCCTTTAAGTAGTAAAATAGGTCTAAAATGATATGGGGTTGTTGGGAGTTTCCAGGTTTAGGTATAACAGTTATATGTGCTTCTACCATATTTTGGAGAAACTGGTTATTTTTACCTACTTTATTAAAAAATGCAAAGAGATAAGGGGCAATGATGTCTTTAAAGGTTTGATAATAACGCACAGAGATTCCATCTGGGTATGGACTTTTGCATGCATTTAATTCTTTTATAGCCTGCTTCAATTCTGTCATAGTTATTGGAACGTCTAGATCCTTCATCTGTTCTTCAGTTAGGGTGGGTATGTGGAGGTGTCTGTTTCTAAGTCTGATTGGATATCTGTAGTGGGAAGATTATATAGTTTAGAGTAGTAGTCCCTAAATTGTTTTAAAATATCAGGGGTAGTGAGCAATTTTTGTTTACTGGGGGTGTTTAGCTCATGGATAAAGGATTTTAATTTTTTGTTTTTAAATATCTGGCCATCATTTTCCCTGCTTTATTTCCTTCGAAAAATAATCGTTGTTTGTATTTTTGAGCTATTGTCTGTTGCTCTTGGGCTAATAGTTCTTTTAATCTATATCTACATGTGTGGAGTGATTTTAAGATACATGGATCGGAAGGTTTCTTTTTATGTTGGAATTCTAGGTTTGAAAGTTGTTTGGTGAGGTCAAGGTAATGTTTTTGCGATTGTTTTTGCTTTTGGGCCTTATGCTTTATAAATTCTCCCCTCATATAGCATTATGTGTTTCCCATAGGGAAAAATCACCAATATTGGGGGTATTGTTAATTTAAAAAAAACTCTGTTAGTGACTTAGTCAGTTTCTCACGTAGTTCCTCAGTATCTAGAAGGGAGTCGTTCAACTTCCAGTTGAATTTGGTAGTTTTACTGTTTGGCCATTTTCACTGTAATAGCATAGCTGAGTGGTCTGACCATGAGGTGGGCTAAATTAGGGAGTTTGCAAGATATGTTAGTCCCGCCTGGTTGGTAAAAAAATAATCAAGTCGACTATATGTTTAAATGGGGCCGAGAAAAAAGTATAATCCCGTTTACCCTCTTTAAAATATCGCCAATTGTCATAAAGGTTATGTTCTCCTAACATCTTCCAGAGAAGATGTGCCGTTTTTTGGGAAACTCTTGCATAGGTATTAAAGCTGTCTAGCATTGGCTGAATTGGAAAATTAAAGTCACCTCCCAATATTATGATTCCTTTAGAGAAATCTACAATCTTTTGGAACATTACATGGAAGAATGATATATGTTTAACATTTGGTGGGTATATATATTTATGAGTGTTACAGGTGTGCCATACATTAGGACAAAGATGCCCAGAAATCTGCCATCTTTATCCTTGGATGTTTGAATGTGCCGGAATGCTGTGTTTTTATTTAAAAATGTAGTTATTTTTGCTTGTTAATTTTATTATTTTAAACATAAATATATAATTTAAATTATATATTTAGGTTTAAAATAATAAAATTAACAAGCAAAAATAAATACATTTTAAATTATATAATATGCGCTTTACATGACAATACATATAATTGTAACATTGTATATAAAAGTAGCGACATAGCTCATTTAGTTATAATAGGGAGTTTTATTGTATACTTTATTAGTCAGGTAGATTGCATTCATGACGTAGGTGTTCTGTGGGAGTTGGCTGGGTGTTCCAGGTGGAGTATAGGGAAGATATGACTTACGTGTAGGAGGTCTGTGGAAGTCAGCTGGGCGTTTCAGGGGAGAATAGCTAAGATATTATGTAGGTATAAGCGGTATTAGGGAGATAGCTGGGCATTCCAGAAGGAGTATAGCTAAAATATGACAGTAACCTGCACTTGGATTGGGAAACATCGCCAGCAGTGCAATATATTCTAATCTCTGAAGTGCAGGTTACGAGTATGGTGTCAGCTATGTTTGTATCACCACCTTCTTTACAGTGTGAGGCAGGAAGTGTAGGTGAAGTTACAGTTAGGTCACACAGGCATTATTTGAAGTGTTCCTACACAGAAACCGTGTTTGGTTTCAGTGAGTGCACTGTCTGCGCTGTGTAGGAATGCTTCCAATACGGCCACCCACGGCTGCTAAAAGTGCCAACAAGTGGTGATGTCGGCAGGCTTCTGCAGAAGGGGGTCCTGTCCAATAGAGAAAATTAACGATGAATAAATAGATAACACTTTCACATATAGCCACCCACGAGGCTTATAACAGTAAACTAATTACTATATGACACAGTCAGGTTTTCAAAATGCTGCAAAACAGTGGCTGGTTTAGACCATTTTCAGCATTTTGAACCTAGGTTACAGATTCACTCAGTAGGAGTGGTACGTATATAGCACTGTTTATCATTATTATTAATTTTTATTATATTATTATATATATATATTATATATATATATATATATATTATTCTTTGTGTTACGTGTTGAGGGCAGGCCCGGGCCCATGCCGGTTACAATTTGACACTGTAGCGTATCTGCTGCTACATTGGTTCACACCTAGGCCCCTATTTAACAAAGGTCTGTCGGACCTGATCCGAAATTGCGGATCAGGTCCGACAGACCTCGCTGAATGCGGAGAGCATTGCACCAGCAGCTCTTGTGAGCTGCTGGTGCAACGCTGCCCCCTGCAGATTTGCGGCCAATCGTCCGACAGCAGGGGGGTGTCAATCAACCCGATCGTACTCCAGCAGGGGGTGTCAATCAACCCGATTGTACTCGATGTCTGTCCGCCAGCTCAGAGCAGGCGGACAGGTTATGGAGCAGCGGCCTTTAAACCGCTGCTTTATAACTGGTGTTTCTGGCGAGTCTGCAGGCTCGCCAGAAACACTGGCCCACAAGCTCCATCCGATGCTTGATAAATGGGCCCCTTAGTAGGAGTTGTTAGTTAGCATATAATATCAGAATGTTATACACACTTAACGTTTGATTATTTTACAGCTTCTGTATGTGCATTTTTATACCACTTTTTTGATACCATTGATTGCATTGAGTATGGATAGATTTGACACTTTGTGGGCATATTAGGATGAAGGATTGGAATACACAAACAAAGGTAGGCTGCTGTTTGTTTACACCCATTTGGGAGTTGCTAGATATGATTGGAAGTTGTGTTTCATTTAAAGGCTGGTTTGTAATGGCTTGTTATGCCTGATGAAACAGCGTTTTGATGCGCCGAGAAATGCGTTGTATAAGTTATCAGGGGAAACCCTATACCCCCTGTTGTTACATGATCCGTTGTTTTTAAGGATTTTATGTTGTTTTTAATAAATTGACATTGTATTCTTATACATCGGATCTACCTTTTTTGACTTCCTCAGCTAAATTTCTAGAGACTTGCAGCAAACTGGTTGATTCACACATGCAATTTCTATTTGGATATTTTTCAGGATTGTCACTTTGGGAGCACGAGAAGATGGCAGCCTTATCCTTAGTGATCTATGAGGAACGCTACCATCTTCTGTGTCTCATTACTTTTTTGAGGACTGTTGGTACCTTTTAGACTTTTATTTTTAATTTGTTTTGCTTTTTTCTTTGATATATTATTTTGTTTACCATATTTGAGCACCCCCTATTAGTTTATAGGATTTTTTGTAGTTTTTAGGTTACAGATTTTGCTTTTTGGCCTCTCTAGGGAGTGTGGTACAAAGCACATTTTACAGAAAATCAAAAGGTGTTTGGGATGTTTGATGTCCCTTTAACAGGTTTATGAGTGTATTTTAGTTCTTCACAAGTTCTATAGTTCACTAAAGTTATGGGTTTTTTTTTGTTTTTTTTTGTTTTTTTAATAATTTTTATTGAGGTTGTTCCAAAATACAACAAAAAAGTTAGTGTTCAATAGCGTATACATTGAGTACATCAATATTTGTTTTGTAGATATGAACTGTAGTTCTACTGAACAGAAAAGACTGTTAAATGTGCCTCCAAACCTTCAAGGGCCACTCATGGACCCATGTAAACTTAAGAAATTCTGAGGAGGATCTCTAATGGAATATGCGGTCACTTTTGGACCTGAAATATATATAATAGCGGTACATCTTGTATATTGATGTTACTTGCAGATACATATATGATAACTAGATCCGAGCTGGACAATGTTGGCTTGGTAGATGGGTATTGCCACTCAAATTAGCCTATATCTGGTATGGAGGGAAGGCTTGTGCGGGACATGAAGAAACCTGTAGAATTTTATATATATCGGGGTACCTAGATGTAGTATAGAAAATAAACTCAGGTGTAAACAAAGCAGATAGTGGCTGCGAAGAGTCACCAACGAGTGAGAAGATTTAAATACTAGGTTGGCTAGCAAAACCTATTATAATTCAGAATTTGGCGAAAATCTAACGATACAGTCCTATATATATTATCCCACTATAGTAACTGCCAACCTTACTAGACAGACCAATGTAGTTGCATGCGTTGACTCCTGCTTAGTTTATATACATATAGCATGTATAATAGAAGCAATTATCTGGCAGCTTCATTAATATCTGAGCTGACTAGCCTGTTTAAAAAAAACTAAAAAAAAAAAACTCTCCCTAGCTGTGTAAAAGCTGCGCCGCCTCGGCCGCTGGCAGCACAGTAGCACAAAACAAAGAGGGGATGGTCAGAAATAGCATAGGAGCACAAGATACAACTTAGTAAGTCCTGCCAATTAAAATTGCAAAAGTTCAATATACATTTAACTGTGATCAGCCTAGAGAATAGATTACAAAGCTAAAAGTGATTCTTCTGAGTTAAAAAAATAAATAAAAAATGTATATATATAGTCTGCTGCCTCCTAAGAGCTAATTACAACAGCAGGCAGGCATGGACCCAGCTTTGAAAGGTATATACCCGCGTGTTGTTTCTATTTTTTGTAAACGCTGGTTCTTAAGCTATTGGTATAGTAATAGCTCAGTCTAAAAATGTATAGGGCATATATTAGCAACACAGGGGTAGGCATCTGTATGTTGTAAGTTAACCCCAGGGCTTGGGACCAGAAATAATATTCCACATAAGTGGATAATATATATTTTGCAGGGGTATAGGACACTACTGGTATTTTGGTCAAATATTGATACCATTAATTCTCAACCACATAGGTTTGGAAACTTAATTTCTCCGGTAAGCTAAAAAGGTTACAGATTACAGATGTGTCAATGTCACAATATAAAGTATTTTAAAGAGAACAGGTTTAACTTTAAATAACAACATAGTTAAAGAACATGTGGAAAACATAGAATACATGATTTTGTTAGCACTAGCAAACACTGTAAACATCCAATAAACAAAAAGCTCTTAGAGAAGAATAACTATTCGACATTGTAGGTGTAAATACATCATGGTAAACCCCAACAAGTCCCCATGTATGAACTTCTCCATAGTACAACGTCATAATATAAGAATATCCCTGGCTTCAAAGAAGTATAGAGAATCTCTCTTCTCAGACATTTGTCAAATATTAAACAATAGTAATTGTAATTCCAAAACATAGAGTGACATTATAGACCACATAGTACATATTATTTTATCAAGTAATATTACTTAGACTTTGGCTAGTAAGATAAAGGTCCTGTGTAATATTTAGTTTCTAGTTAATGCCCATAATGTTATCCTGCGTCAAGCCGGGGAGGATAGGAAGCATACCTCAGGCCAGGGCTTACCCGATCCCTAACCTGTTGCCTGCTGGCTTAACATCCTTCTGTCATGATAAGGGTACTGTAGATCCGACAACATTTCCCTGTGTAAGATCTCCGGCAGCGCAACTGACCTTCAAGATGGTACTGTCCAGGTTCGCAGAGAGATTGAGAAATCTTTCGGTCTTCAGCGGTGACACAAAAACTGAGCTCCTAGATTGCGGGACCTCATGACAGACAAGCAGAGTTACAGACCAGGTAGGTAGTGCTTCACTCATTTTCTCGATGCCTGAAGTTTGTTGCTCTCGAGTGGCCAGTAGCCCAGACATCCGGGCCCCGGTATCATTACCACCAGACGGTGGAAACTGCGTTGCGGTTAGATTTGGGTTAGGAGGTGTGGTGTCAGACTGTGGTCCTGTCAGCTGTTCCACATTATGCTGCTTGGTAGCTGAGGTCTTGGGCTGTTCCACGCTCCTCATAGTGGGAGCAGAAAGGTGAGCCGCAATTGTGAATAACATAGCACTAATATCGTGTTCGAGCTGTTCAAAGTGCTGCGAAATTGCTGCCAACATTGTGCGCTCCCATTTGTCTACGGCCTCCATGCTGCTCCCCTTCAGACTTCCACACCCCTAGTACTAGCTCGATCTGCAGAGAGTTACTCTTAAAATCCCTAGGGTCTCTGTTAAGGTGTAGACTTAGAGCTAGGCGGTCCTGCTGGCCTCGGATCTCCAGAGGGAATGTAGGGACATTATGCAGTTTCTTGAGAGGCCCAAGAATCGACAACAGTCTAGATTCAAGCTTGTCTGGCACAATAAAATGCTCAATATTGTTATCACTCGCTACAGTAAGTTCTCCTTTTGTAGAATCTGATATCTGTCCTTGTGGATGGCAAGTGTGGGCGAAATTATTTGGCAGATTAGTAAAATATTATGTAGAGCCCCATATTTTGCAGCTTATCATGGCCGCGGCTGGACACGCCCCCTAATCTAAAGTTATGTTTTTAACTTTTTAGTAAATAAAGAAACAATAAGAACCAGCCATGCACACAAATTTTAACTTTACAAAAAAAGCTGTGCAAATTCAAAATATTCCGGCTGAAACAAGCCAATATGTAGCTACTGAATTTGAAAAGTCCAAAAACCTTAAGAAAACTGTTCAGAAAGTGTTTTTAGATGGACTAGAATACCACAGTTTAACTGTCTCCATTCAGTGGGAGGAGAACAAGTAGTGATGTGCCGGGGTTAAGAAAGCCCAATAATTACAATCTGGATTGTGGAATCCCCTACAAGAGAGGAAATATGTAATGTTAGTGTAACTGTTACCCTGAAAATATGACACTTCCTTTGCTCTTGTCAAAGATACCTCATTCATTGCTGGAAACACTGGTACCTGCCAAGCAGCTGAAGTCACTGGACACGTCCAGATCATAATTATTGAGCTTCCTTAACCGTGTTCTCCCACTACCGTGTTCTCCCACTATGGGGCCGATTTATCAAAATCTGGCGGACATGATACGCTGTAGCGTATCATGTCTGCCAGACATCGCTGAATGCCGACAGCATACTCTTTAACATTGCACAAGCAGTTTTAGTGAACTGCTTGTGCAATGCGCGCCCTGCAGATTTGTGGCTAATCGGCCGCTAGCAGGGGGTGTCAATCAACCCGATCGTATTGGATAGGGCGGATTGATGTCTGCAGCCTCAGAGGCAGCGGACCAGTTAAGGAGCAGCGGTCTTAAGACCGCTGCTTCGTAATTGCTGTTTCTGAAGGCTCGCACGGAAACAGGGGCATCAGGGGCCATTCGGCCCTTGATAAATTGGCCCCTATGAATTTTCACTTCAACATACAGGAGGAACAAGTGAGGGGGGGGAGAAACAGGAATCTTATTTCACCAGTCAGCAATCAGCTCTCTCAAGCTGCGGAGGCCACATGGGAGTTATTTAAATCAGGATTCCTGTTAGCAACAGCATTACCACTCAGCTGACATGTTACACATGCTGGTCTTTCATGTCCCACTGTGCGCTGGTATTACAAATTGTTTGCATTGCACTCATGAGAGCGCGCCTCTATAGGCTCCAATGGGAGCCTCGTTCTCATGCATGAGACACTGCAGACAACCTATCACAGCGAAGGAAGGAAGTTGCGCAGCAATGGGCAGCAAATATAAATATATATTTATATGAATATATACATAAATATGTGTGTGTTAATATGTGTGTATATATACACATATATACGTATATATGTAAATGCACATTTCAGTGCCGTTTTTTTAACACCCCACACCCGCCAACTTAAGCCTCCAAAAACCGCTTAGTGCAGTTTAAAAAAAAATAAAAAATTATACTACATTTTTTGTGTTTTAAAAAGGGACCTCACGTGTTATTTTTGGGGCAATTGGGGGACGTTTAAAAAATTAACCATAGGTCTGATCTCTGGTTAATTTTTTGAGCGCTAATTGCTACCGCGAGCTATCAGTAGCCAGCCATTTGTAATAGCTGGTTATTTATCGGGCAAATTTGCTCGTTTGCGGGTACGCAATAAATTAGCTCTCTACTTGTAATCTAGCCCTTAATGGGAAATTACCCACTCCAATTTATGAGCAAGTCTACTCCCAATAGTTTCCCAGGTTTGGGACTTTTCAAGTTTTAGGGGTATGAAAATGTAATGATACTTAGAGCTCAAATTCAAAGATCTTTGCTGGGCCAGACAAGGTTTTTCATGCTGACACTAGCAGGGGCTGCCCTCAGGGAATTCTAGAAAAAAAGGGGCTGTCCCTGTGAGTCGCACAATATCTCCCACATAAACTAATGGGGCTTGCTGGAAAGGGAAACTTTGGGTGGAATGAAACTAACAGGGAAAGGAGGCAAACTTTAAAAATTAAACTCAGTAGCCAATATTAATCAGATTACTCTGCTTTTAGTGTGAAGTATGTAACAATGACCTATATTTGTATATGTTGATACAATCCATTTAGTTTGTAAGAAAAAACAGTGAGAACTGCAGGGGGAAAACATTTATAGAATGCACCAGACCTGGAGGAGAAATTTCAGCTACACTTATGGAACGCCCCTGTTCAGCCCACTAGCAGAGGCGGGGGAAATAATTTTACAATAAGGAAAATAATATGCTTTGAAAAGTATTCTAAATACACATTTTACAGTGTTTTTTACACACACAGCGTGGTTTTATTACAATTTCTACCTTTTCCTGCACAATATCAATAGGTATATTAATTTTTAATAAAAACACAATTTATGCTTACCTGATAAATTTATTTCTCTTGTGGTGTATCCAGTCCACGGATCATCCATTACTTGTGGGATATTCTCATTCATTCCCAACAGGAAGTTGCAAGAGGACACCCACAGCAGAGCTGTAATATAGCTCCTCCCCTAACTGTCATAGCCAGTCATTCGACCGAAAACAAGCCAAGAAAGGAGGAACCATAGGGTGTAGTGGTTACTGTAGTTTAAATTTAAAAATTACCTGCCTTAAAATGACAGGGCAGGCCGTGGACTGGATACACCACAAGAGAAATAAATTTATCAGGTAAGCATAAATTGTGTTTTCTCTTGTAAGGTGTATCCAGTCCACGGATCATCCATTACTTGTGGGATACCAATACCAAAGCTAAAGTCCACAGATGAAGGGAGGGACAAGGCAGGAATTTAAATGGAAGGAACCATTGCCTGTAAAACCTTTCTCCCAAATATAAAAAAAAGTATCAAATTTGTAAAATTTTGAAAAAGTATGAAGCGAAGACCAAGTTGCCGCCTTGCAAATCTGTTCAACAGAAGCCTCATTTTTAAAGGCCCAAGTGGAAGCCACAGCTCTAGTGGAATGAGCTGTAATCCTTTCAGGAGGCTGCTGTCCAGCAGTCTCATAGGCTAAGTGGATTAAGCTTCTTAGCCAAAAAGAAAAAGAGGTTGCCAAAGCCTTTTGACCTCTCCTCTGTCCAGAGTAGAAAACAAACAAAGCAGATGTTTGACGAAAATCTTTAGTAGCTTGTAAGTAAAACTTTAAAGCACAGACCACGTCCAGATTGTGTAACACAAGGATGGAACCACAATCTCTTGATTGATATTCTTGTTAGATACCACCTTAGGTAAGAACCCAGGTTTGGTACGCAGGACTACCTTATCCGTATGAAAAATCAGATAAGGAGAATCACATTGTAAGGCAGATAGCTCAGAGACTCTACGAGCCGAGGAAATAGCTACCAAAAAAAAAAAGAACTTTCCAAGATAAAAGTTTGATATCTATGGAATGAAGAGGTTCAAACGGAACTCCTTGAAGAACCTTAAGAACCAAGTTTAAGCTCCATGGTGGAGCAACAGGTTTAAACACAGGCTTGATTCAAGCTAAAGCCTGACAAAATGCCTGAACATCTGGAACATCTGCCAGACGCTAGTGCAAAAGAATAGACAGAGCAAAAATCTGTCCCTTTAAGAAACTAGCTGACAATCCTTTTTCCAAACCTTCTTGGAGAAAAGATAAAATCCTAGGAATCCTGACCTTACTCCATGAGTAACCCTTGGATTCACACCAATAAAGATATCTACGCCATACCTTATGGTAAATTTTCCTGGTGACAGGCTTTCGTGCCTGTATTAAGGTATCAATAACTGACTCAGAGAAGCCACGCTTTGATAAAATCAAGCATTCAATCTCCAGGCAGTCAGCCTCAGAAAAATTAGATTTGGATGGTTGAAAGGACCCTGAAGTAGAAGGTCCTGTCTAAGAGGCAGAAACCATGGTGGAAAGGATGACATGTCCACTAGATCTGCATACCAGGTCCTGCGTGGCCACGCAGGTGCTATCAGAATCACTGATGCTCTCTCCTGCTTGATCTTGGCAATCAGTCGAGGGAGCAGAGGAAACGGTGGAAACACATAAGCCAGGTTGACAGACCAGGGCGCTGCTAGAGTATCTATCAGTGTCGCCTTGGGATCCCTGGACCTGGATCTGTAACACGGAAGCTTGGCATTCTGGCGAGACGCCATGAGATCCAGTTCTGGTTTGCCCCAACGGAGAATCAGTTGTGCAAATACCTCCGGGATGGAGTTCCCACTCTCCCAGATGAAAAGTCTGACGACTTAGAAAATCCGCCTCCCAGTGCTCTACACCTGGGATATGGATAGCTGATAGGTGGCAAGAGTGAATCTCTGCCCAGTGAATTATTTTTGAAACTTCTAACATCTCTAGGGAACTTCTTGTTCCCCCTCGATGGTTGATGTAAGCTGTAACAGTCGTGATGTTGACCGACTGAAATCTGATGTACTATCTGAAATCTGAGTTGCTAACTGAGGCCAAACCTGAAGAGCCTTGAATATCGCTCTTAGTTCCAGAATATTTATTGGAAGGAGAGACTCCTCCTGAGTCCACGATCCCTGAGCCTTCAGGGAGTTCCAGACTGAACCCCAACCTAGAAGGCTGGCATTTGTTGTTACAATAGTCCAATCTGGCCTGCGAAGGTCATACCTTTGGACAGATGGACCCGAGATAGCCACCAGGGAAGAGGATCCCTGGTCTCTTGGTCCAGATTCAGTTGAGGGGCCAAATCTGTGTAATCCCCACTGAGCCACCAAAGGGCGCGGAATGGAATGAAGAACCCGACAGGAATTTAGAAGCTTTGATAACCTGGACTCCGTCAAGGTAAATTTTAATTTCTACAGAATCTATCAGAGTCCCTAGAAAGGAAACTCTTGTGAGTGGGGATAGAGAACACTTTTCCTCATTCACTTTCCACCCATGCGACCTCAGAAATGCCAGTACTACGTCCGTATGAGACTTGGCAATTTGGAAGTTTGACGCCTGTATCAGGATGTCGTCTAAATAAGGGGCTACTGCTATGCCCCGCGGCCTTAGGACCGCCAAAAGCGACCCTAGAACCTTTGTAAAGATTCTTGGGGCTGTAGCTAATCCAAAGGGAAGAGCTATAACTGGTAATGCCTGTCTTGAAAGGCAAACCTGAGAAACCGATGATGATCTTTGTGTATCGGAATGTGAAGATAAGCATCCTTTAGATCCACTGTAGTCATATATTGACCCTCCTGGATCAGTGGTAGGATGGTACGAATAGTTTCCATCTTGAACGACGGAACTTTGAGGAATTTGTTTAAGATCTTTAGATCCAAAATCGGTCTGAAGGTTCCCTCTTTTTTGGGAACCACAAACAGATTTGAGTAAAAACCCTGTTCCTCCTTTGGAACTGGATGGATCACTCCCATAACTAGGAGGTCTCGTACACAGTGTAAGAATGCCTCACTCTTTATCTGGTTTGCAGATAATTGTGAAAGGTGAAATCTCCCTTTTGGGGGAAAACTTTGAAGTCCAGAAGATATCCCTGGGATATCATTTCCAACACCCAGGGATCCTGAACATCTCTTGCCCACGCCTGGGCGAAGAGTGAAAGTCTGCCCCCTACTAGATCCGTTACCGGATAGGGGGTCGTTCCTTCATGCTGTCTTAGAGGCAGCAGCAGGCTTTTTGACCTGCTTACCTTTTTTCTAGGTCTGGTTTGGTCTCCAGACCGTCTTTGATTGAGCAAAAGTTCCCTCTTGTTTATTATTAGAGGAAGTTGATGCCGCACCTGCCTTGAAGTTTCGAAAGGCACGAAAATTAGACTGTTTGGCCCTAGATTTGGACCTGTCCTGAGGAAGGGCACAACCTTTTCCTCCCGTGATATCAGCAATAATCTCCTTCAAACCAGGCCCGAATAGGGTCTGCCCCTTGAAGGGAATGTTAAGTAGCTTAGATTTTAAAGTCACGTCAGCTGACCATGATTTAAGCCATAGCGCTCTGCGCGCCTGTATAGCAAAACCAGAATTCTTAGCCGTTAGTTTATTCAAATGAACAATGGCATCAGAAATAAAATAATTGGCTAGCTTAAGTGCTCTAAGTTTGTCATCCAATGGAGTCTCTACCTGTAAAGCCTCTTCCAGAGACTCAAACCAGTACGCCGCAACAGCAGTGACAGGGGCAATGCATGCAATGGGCTGTAGGATAAAACCTTGTTGAATAAATATTTTCTTAAGGTAACCTTCTAATTTTTTATCCATTGGCTCTAAAAAAGCACAACTGTCCTCGACAGGGATAGTAGTACGCTTTGCTAGAGTAGAAACTGCTCCCACCACCTTAGGGACTGTCTGCCATAAGTCCCGTGTGGTGGCGTCTATTGGAAAACATTTTTCTAAAAATAGGAGGGGAAGAGAACGGCACACCTGGTCTATCCCATTCCTTATTAATAATTTCTGTAAACCTTTTAGGTATTGGAAAAACATCAGTACACACCGGCACTGCAAAGCATTTATCCAGTCTACAAAATTTCTCTGGCACTGCAATGGTATCACAGTCATTCAGAGCAGCTAAAACCTCCCTAAGTAACACGCGGAGGTGTTCAAGCTTAAATTTAAATGTAGAAATATTAGAATCAGGTATCTTTCCTGAGTCATTAACATCACCCACTGACTGAAGCTCTCCTTCCTCAGCTTCTGCATATTGTGAGGCAGTATCAGACATGGTTCTTAAAGCGTCAGTATGCTCTGCATTTTGTCTCACCCCAGAGCTATCTCGCTAACCTCTAAGTTCAGGTAGTCTGGCTAATACCGCTGACAGTGTATTATCCATGACTGCCGCCATGTCTTGTAAAGTAAACGCTATGGACGCCCTAGATGTACTTGGCGCCATTTGAGCGTGAGTCCCTTGGGCGGGAGTCAAAGGGTCTGACACGTGGGGAGAGTGAGTCGGCATAACTTTCCCCTCGTCAGATTCCTCTGGTGATAATTTTTTTAAAAAACAGAATATGATTTTTATTGCATAAAATGAAATCAGTACATTTGGTACACATTCTAAGAGGGGGTTCCACCATGGCTTTTAAACATAATGAACAAGGAGTTTCTTCTATGTCAGACATGTTTATACAGACTAGCAATGAGACTAGCAAGCTTGGAAAACACTTTAAATCAAGTTAACAAGCAAATATAAAAAACGGTACTGTGCCTTTAAGAGAAACAAATTTTGTCAGAATTTGAAAAACAGTGAAAAAATGCAGTAAATCAAACGAAATTTTTACAGTGTATGTAATAGGCTAGCAGAGCATTGCATCCACTTGCAAATGGATGATTAACCCCTTAGTTCAAAAAACGGATCAAAAAAACGAAATAGACTTTTTTTTTTTTTTTTTTTTTTAACAGTCACAACCAACTGCCACAGCAAGCTGTGGTCCTACCTTCCCCAATAAACGACTTTGGAAAGCCTTTGAGCCCTTTAGAGATGTCCTATAGCATACAGGGGACTCCTGAGGGAAGCTGGATGTCACAGTTTGTAATTTTAACTGCACCAACTGTAACTTTTATACTATAACAGTTTAAAGCCTCAGTAAAACTGTTTCTAGTCAAAATTTAAGCCAGCCATGTGGAAAAAACTAGGCCCCAATAAAGTTTTATCACCAATGCATATATAAAAACGATTAAACATGCCAGCAAACGTTTATATTGCAATATCATAAGGGTATTACCCCTGGGAGTAAGCATGATACCAGTCGTTATTAAATCACTGTATTCAGGCTTAACTTACATTAATCCGGTATCAGCAGCATTTTCTAGTGTTTTCCATCTCTAGAAAAAATTATAACTGCACATACCTGATAGCAGAATAAACTGCACGCCATTCTCTCGCTGAAGTTACCTCATCTGTGTAATCCCCTCAGACATATGTGAGAATAGCAATGGATCTTAGTTACAACCTGCTAAGATCATAGAAACCTCAGGCAGATTCTTCTTCTATTTACTGCCTGAGATAAAATAGCACAACTCCGGTACTATTTAAAAATAACAAACTTTTGATTGAAGAAAATAAACTAACTATATTTAACCACTCTCTCCTACAACATCCTAGCTTGTTGAGAGTTGCAAGAGAATGACTGGCTATGACAGTTAGGGGAGGAGCTATATTACAGCTCTGCTGTGGGTGTCCTCTTGCAACTTCCTGTTGGGAATGAATGAGAATATCCCACAAGTAATGGATGATCCGTGGACTGGATACACCTTACAAGAGAAATACGATTTTTGCAGAACTATTTTGTGATGATTTTTAATGCGATTACACAATACAAATGTTTACTGCATACTTTATTTTAGTATTTCATGTATTCTTTCTATATGATTTTTTAAATTATGATTTTTTTGAGTCCTATAATAATGTATGCATTGTTTTTACATAGTCAAAAGCAGGAAACACCCCTTTGCGAGACACACTGTTCTCAAGGTAAAAGCTGCCTTTAGAGAATTAAAGGGACAACATGAAACCCAAATTTTTTTTCATTATTCAGATACAGAATACTCTTTTAAATAAGTTTCCAATTTACTTCTAATATAAAATTTGCTTCGTTCTCATGTTATTCTTTGTTGAAGAGATATCTAGATCAGTAGCGTGCACATGCCCAAATCACTACATGACAGGATATAGTGCTGCCATCTAGTGCTCTTTCTAATGTATAATATAGTTTCAAAACTGCTGCCATATACGTGCACACGCCTGAGCTTAAATCCATGCTTTTCAACAAAGGATAGTAAGAAAACAAAGACATTTTACTAATAGAAATCAATTGGAAAGTTGTTTAAAATTGTTTGTGCTATTTGAATCATGAATATCATGAAAGAAAAAATTGGGGTTTTATGTCCCTTTAAGACAGGGGCTTCATAGTAATAGTAACATTTCTTACAGAATCTCACAAGTCCAGAGAGCTTTTTAGAATTAGGCCCTATGTTTGCAACAGGCAAGCTGATCATTATCTTTAGATAGTTGCTCTTTCCAATTTCAAGGGATATTTACTACCAGTGGAAATTTCTTCCTAATGTGCAATACTGTTGAAATAAGACCTATAGATAACTCACAAAAAATAAAAAAAATTAAGCAGTAATTTGTATTCAAAGACAACAAACGTATTTTAGCATTATAGCTAAAAAGAAAGAGAAACAACAGGCATGCGTTATTATATTAAAAATATTGTGTACAGGTGTATCTTCCATGCTGCACAGGAGAAAGTTTTGCTATGGCACTATTATAGACAAACCCCACTTTATTAAGTGTTCAAAATAGTGAAAACTGGATGTCTTCCAGTACTATGATTTCACTAATATTCTTATATTTGCATCAGTGGGTTGGTGCTTGTGCATACAATGATGTATACTACAAAATTGTGGAGCAAGATTAGTTCCACTGGAAAGTATGCACTTATAGAACTCTGCTGCCCAGACTTAGGGCTAGTACTACACAGATAAATAACATTTAACAATTCATACAATTAAAATCCCAAATGTAAGATAGAACCAGGATGATAATCCATGTGATATAATATTGTCAATATCTGGATTTCACTATATTATGATATAGACAATATTATATCACATGGGTTATCATCTTGGTTCTATCTTACATTTGGGATTTTAATTGTATGAATGTTTTTGGTTGTTCTAAATACAATTTTAAAGTAACAATAAAAGTTAATTTTTATTTATCTGTGTAGTACTAGCCCCAAGTCTGGGCAGCAGTATCTTCCATGCTGTCTCAGCCTTCAACAGTGCACTGTATTCTAAAGAAATATTATAAGCTGGGTTGTCACAAAGAACTGTAATACTTGTAAAAAAAAATCTATCTAAATGCATTTAACTCCTGTTGCTTACCAATAAAAGTAGCCATTGCAACAACTGTGTTTAAATCCAGAGCGGCACCTTCACTGCAAGGTGTATTTATAGGGTAGCCTTGTAAACAACATGCATAGCTAAGGGAACGATTCCCTTTGGAACAAGAGCACTATAAATTAGGTGTTGCAATATGACCTCACTGGCTTGTTTGCATTAGGTTAAACATGTACATACACAAACATATCTAGTACAACAAATAGACACAATTGCAGAAATGTAGAAACATCAGAATCTGTAAAACAAATACTAGTTCAAATATTTAAGGGATATTGGCGATCTATTCCAGTTCATTAGAGGGACACAAAAGTATTTTTTTTTTTCTTTGATGCATCATAAAGAGGGCATGGTTAGATGTATTACAGTTTTTTTTAGTTTAGTTTTTTGCAAAACAGATGTTGTATTTGTTTTCTTTTTACGCTCACTGTCCAACAAAAAAAGCAATGGGGATCTGCTGGTTCCTTCAAATTCAAAATAAACAATTTTAACAATATTTTTCTACGCAAAAACAGATTTTTCTCATGTTTACTTCTCTTTTATAAATCAAAGTTTTTTTATTAAGGTATTTGGCAATACAGGATAGAATGCATAACAACGTATAACATGGTAATATAACAGATCCATGAAGTTACACACACATTATCTTATTCAAGCTATTTTCATAATACCTTAGGTTTTATTTTATGTTTTAGATTTACTGTGATACCTCTATATGTAATTAAACTATCAACCAAAATGATATTCATAATTAAGATATTCAGCATAACACCATACAGTTAGGGATAAGAGGTAAATTTTGAACGCTAAGGAAAACTATAGTATAATGTCACCTAACAAAATAGACCAGTCTGATAATACAAGTAGAACATGACATCATTCAAACAACCAGCATTTCATATCGCATTATTATCCTTTCATAGGTATATACATAGCAAAGTTTACATTGATACCTTAAGATTTTATTTTTTATGAGATGCTATTGAGGTACCCTATTATCTAAAGTTACCGCCTATTAGAATTATATTTGAACTTGACAAACATAGTTAACTGAACATGAGTGAAAAATAATTTTTCCCTGAAGGGTACTATATAAGATATTAACTATACTATTAGCATTCATTAATTAGTCATGAAATAAAGTTAATACCATAAGCGGATGAATACCGCCTCTTGGGCATGGTGGATAGATATACTTATCCAGTTAGCAAGGAGCAGAATTAATACCGCTATATGTTTCATCAAAGCGGATGAAAATAGATACTACGTAAGCCTACTTAAGAAATATAATGCATACTATTAAGATTAGAATTTTGCTTAGAATTAAACCAGATCAGATCAAGAGCTGCCACTGAAAACCAAGAACAGAGTGGAGTGTAGAATTTTATGCTATAACTATGACATGCAAACACACATAAAATAACAATCTGCTAAGATATGATTCAAATCTACATATTGAAAAATTAGAACAGCAAGGGGCATATCCTGCCTGCCTTAGAGTGGGACACCCTTTATAAATTTGGTGCTACCCCGCTTGCACCTAGCTAAAATAACATTATTTATCTCCCAAAATGTCATACTGTTCCCCCTCCCCCATCGATAATACATAGCAGACATATATTTGCAAACATTAGGATTCTTGTTCAATAGTTATCTCAAGCATCATACTATAACTTTTTTATGTAATTAGGACCTATGGTGACTTCTAGGGGACACAAACATCATATAGGCTCATGCATATACCTGGAAACATTAACATCTCTCCCACCTCTCTAGATAACCTTTGTAAATGCCAACAGCATGGGTTATGCCACCAGGCTATGTAATTAACATATATGATTCAGGATAGTCCCCCACCTACTGCACCAAGATATATATATATGCACCACGTGGTCCCCAAAATGACAACAGCTGTCCATCAACAAATATCAAGAGGGTGACTCTTCATTGTCAGAGATAAATAAAACTTGTAAACTCATTAAAAAGTTAGTAATAATGTTACTCAGCGTGTCTCATCTCTTCCCCAAGATTGTCCGATCTAGTGATGTGCAGGATTAGTCCAAACCCCCTTTACAAACCAATGCGGCATCAGATCTCACCCTATGCCCATTCTATAGGAATGAACCGATGCACCTATAGCAACTCTCCGAAGGAGAAACTTAGCCCACTGCAACTTATGAATGTGGATGAGGTATGGTTGATCCTGCAGCTGCACGTCCACCTGAAGTCTCCTCTCGGGAGGCATAACGTGTTTTGCAGCTTCTGGGCCACGGGAGCCGGCCGCTCTCCCCCAACCCAGCACTAAATACAAACGATGTACATTCGGCACCGCATCACTGTGCCCTGCAGGTTCTGGATTGTCAGCATCCCAGCTTCTGGTAATATCGGAAGGTGAGCAAATGGGGTTGAATACTTCCTCACTCGAGCAGAAACCAGTAGGAGTTTCCTCCGTGGGCGAAGCCTCCTGGCTAAGTCTTGTAACCCATTGTGGAGAGACTGAGCATATAGCTGTAGCAGGCCGAGAAGCCCTCTGCATATCCCGCCTCGTGTTTCTTGTTGCTGCGATAAGGTCGAGCATATAATCATCAAACTTAGTTTCTAGTTTTGATAGTAGCGCTTGCAAACTCCTGCATGGTAGCTCCATGTTCATTACTCACTCGTTAGTAGCGGCTATCGATCCTGTTCAAACTAATTTCTTAGGCTTACGGGGGGATGAATGTTTGTAATTGCGGCCTTAAGCCACCACCTAATATTATTGAGGTCCGGGTGCAGGCCCATGAAATGCAAAACAAACTTTATAGGTATCAAACTGTTCAGAATTTCCTCCTCTATTCCATGATCGAATGTTTTTCACTCACAGCTGCATGTAAATCTCCAAAAACAGCTAAAAGGTGGAAGTTCAGAGAGGAGCTCTGATTAAAACAATCCAGTATGGCCGCCACCCGGACACGCCCCCCTACTTCTCTTTTATATGAGTGATAGAACTTTTTAGACATTTTTCTTGATCAAATAGCAGCGCAAATTGATGTTTTCAGATTAAAGGATATATATATATTTTTTTTTCATTTTCTTTTTATTGAGGGAAAGTTTCAGCATACACGTAAAACAGTGAAGCATTACACAATTACTTAGAGAAAGTAGCAATAACAAAGTATATTATACAGAATACATAATGAGCTACATAGTCTGAAGTTGTGATATCAATTATGCCACTAAAAGACATTCGGCTAGATTTAGAGTTTGGCGTTAGAAGGGGTGCGTTAGCTACGCATGCTTTTTCCCCCCGCACCTTTTAAATACCGCTGGTATTTAGAGTTCACAGAATGGCTGCGTTAGGCTCCAAAAAGGGAGCGTACAGGCATATTTACCGCCACCTCAACTCTCAATACCAGCGGTGCTTACGGACGCGGCCAGCTTCAGAAACGATTCCCCCATAGGAAACAATGGGGCAGTTTGGGCTGTAAAAAAATCTAACACCTGCAAAAAAGCAGCATTCAGCTCCTAACGCAGCCCCATTGTTTCCTATGGGGAAACTCTTCCTAAATCTGCACCTAACACCCTAACATGTACCCCGAGTCTAAACACCCCTAACCTTACACTTATTAACCCCTAATCTGCTGCCCCCACTATCGCTGACCCCTGCATTACACTTTTAACCCCTAATCTGCCGCTCCGTACACCGCCGCAACCTACATTATCCCTATGTACCCCTAATCTGCTGCCCCTAACACCGCCGACCCCTATATTATATTTATTAACCCTTAATCTGCCGCCCCCAACGTCGCCGCCACCTACCTACAATTATTAACCCCTAATCTGCCAACCGGACCTCACCGCTACTATAATAAAGTTATTAACCCCTAATCCGCCTCACTCCCGCCTCAAAAACCCTATAATAAATAATATTAACCCCTAATCTGCCCTCCCTAACATCGCCGACACCTAACTTAAATTATTAACCCCTAATCTGCTGACAGGACCTCGCCGCTACTCTAATAAATGGATTAACCCCTAAAGCTAAGTCTAACCCTAACCCTAACACCCCCCTAAGTTAAATATAATTTAAATCTAATGAAATAAATTAAATATTATTAAATAAATTATTCCTATTTAAAGCTAAATACTTACCTGTAAAATAAACCATAATATAGCTACAATATAACGAATAATTATATTGTAGCTATTTTAGGATTAATATTTATTTTACAGGCAACTTTGTATTTATTTTAACCAGGTACAATAGCTATTAAATAGTCAATAACTATTTAATAGCTACCTAGTTAAAATGATTACAAAATTACCTGTAAAATAAATCCTAACCTAAGTTACAATTAAACCTAACACTACACTATCAATAAATTAATTAAATAAAATACCTACAATTATCTACAATTAAACCTAACACTACACTATCAATAAATTAATTAAATAAAATACCTACAAATAAATACAATTAAATAAACTAACTAAAGTACAAAAAATAAAAAAAGAACTAAGTTACAAAAAATAAAAAAATAATTTACAAACATTATAAAAATATTACAACAATTTTAAGCTAATTACACCTACTCTAAGCCCCCTAATAAAATAACAAAGCCCCCCAAAATAAAAAAAATGCCCTACCCTATTCTAAAATAAAAATTGAAAAGCTCTTTTACCTTACCAGCCCTTAAAAGGGCATTTTGTGTGGCATGCCCCAAAGAAAACAGCTCTTTTGCCTGTAAAAAAAAACATACAATACCCCCCCCAACATTACAACCCACCACCCACATACCCCTAATCTAACCCAAACCCCCCTTAAATAAACCTAACACTAAGCCCCTGAAGATCTCCCTACCTTGTCTTCACCACGCCGGGTATCACCGATCCGTCCACAAGAGGCTCCGAAGTCTTCATCCAAGCCCAAGCGGGGGCTGAAGAGGTCCATCATCGGGCTGAAGAGGTCCATCATCCGGCTGAAGTCTTGATCCAAGCGGGGGCTGAAGAGATCCATCATCCGGCTGAAGTCTTGATCCAAGCGGGGGCTGAAGAGATCCATCATCTGGCTGAAGTCTTCTCTCAAGCGGCATCTTCAATCTTCTTTCTTCAGGATCCATCTTCATCCCGCCGACGCGGAACATCCATCCTGGCCGATGACTTCCCGACGAATGACGGTTCCTTTAAGGGACGTCATCCAAGATGGCGTCCCTCGAATTCCGAATGGCTGATAGGATTGTATCAGCCAATCGGAATTAAGGTAGGAAAATTCTGATTGGCTGATGGAATCAGCCAATCAGATTCAAGTTCAATCCGATTGGCTGATCCAATCAGCCAATCAGATTGAGCTTGCATTCTATTGGCTGTTCCGATCAGCCAATCGGAATTCGAGGGACGCCATCTTGGATGACGTCCCTTAAAGGAACCATCATTCGTCGGGAAGTCGTCGGCCAGGATGGATGTTCCGCGTCGGCGGGATGAAGATGGATCCGGAAGAAAGAAGATTGAAGATGCCGCTTGATAGAAGACTTCAGCCGGATGATGGATCTCTTCAGCCCCCGCTTGGATCAAGACTTCAGCCGGATGATGGATCTCTTCAGCCCCCGATTGGATCAAGACTTCAGCCAGATGATGGATCTCTTCAGCCCCCGCTTGGATCAAGACTTCAGCCGGATGATGGATCTCTTCAGCCCCCGCTTGGATCAAGACTTCAGCCGGATGATGAACCTCTTCAGCCTGATGATGGACCTCTTCAGCCCCCGTTTGGGCTTGGATGAAGACTTCGGAGCCTCTTCTGGACGGATCGGTGATACCCGGCGTGGTGAAGATAAGGTAGGGAGATCTCCAGGGGCTTAGTGTTAGGTTTATTTAAGGGGGGTTTGGGTTAGATTAGGGGTATATGGGTGGTGGGTTGTAATGTTGGGGGGGTATTATATGTTTTTTTTTTTACAGGCAAAAAGAGCTGTTTTCTTTGGGGCATGCCACACAAAAGGCCCTTTTAAGGGCTGGTAAGGTAAAAGAGCTTTTCAATTTTTATTTTAGAATAGGGTAGGGCATTTTTTTATTTTGGGGGGCTTTGTTATTTTATTAGGGGGCTTAGAGTAGGTGTAATTAGCTTAAAATTGTTATAATATTTTTAAAATGTTTGTAAATTATTTTTTTATTTTTTGTAACTTAGTTCTTTTTTTATTTTTTGTACTTTAGTTAGTTTATTTAATTGTATTTATTTGTAGGTATTTTATTTAATTAATTTATTGATAGTGTAGTGTTAGGTTTAATTGTAACTTAGGTTAGGATTTATTTTACAGGTAATTTTGTAATTATTTTAACTAGGTAGCTATTAAATAGTTATTAACTATTTAATAGCTATTGTACCTGGTTAAAATAAATACAAAGTTGCCTGTAAAATAAATATTAATCCTAAAATAGCTACAATATAATTATTCGTTATATTGTAGCTATATTAGGGTTTATTTTACAGGTAAGTATTTAGCTTTAAATAGGAATAATTTATTTAATAAGATTTAATTTATTTCGTTAGATTTAAATTATATTTAATTTAGGGGGGTGTTAGTGTTAGGGTTAGACTTACCTTTAGGGGTTAATCCATTTATTAGAGTAGCGGCGAGGTCCGGTCGCCAGATTAGGGGTTAATAATTTAAGTTAGGTGTCGGCGATGTTAGGGAGGGTAGATTAGGGGTTAATACTATTTATTATAGGGTTTTTGAGGCGGGAGTGAGGCGGATTAGGGGTTAATAACTTTATTATAGTAGCGGTGAGGTCCGGTTGGCAGATTAGGGGTTAATAATTGTAGGTAGGTGGCGGCAACGTTGGGGGGGGCAGATTAGGGGTTAATAAATATAATATAGGGGTTGGCGGTGTTAGGGGCAGCAGATTAGGGGTACATATGGATAACGTAGGTTGCGGCGGTGTGCGGTCAGCAGATTAGGGGTTAAAAAAATGTATTAGAGTGGCGGCGATGTGGGGGGACCTCGGTTTAGGGGTGCATAGGTAGTTTATGGGTGTTAGTGTACTTTAGAGCACAGTAGTTAAGAGCTTTATGAACCGGCGTTAGCCCAGAAAGCTCTTTTTTTTTTTTCATTTATCTTTTTATTGAGGTTCATCATATGATACAACATAATCAGTTCAGAAAATTACATCTTTATGTATGTACACATATAAATTAACATAGCATATCTTAAATCATACATGCATAGATTTCTCCCATATCGGGATTGAAAATATACAAAGAAAAAAACAAGAGAAGAACATTTGTTCTTGACCTCACTTTTTCCAAACTTAAAAATGTTCCTTCCAGGAAGAAGGAAAAAGTCTGATTTACATGTATTCCATATCTTACTAACTAAGGAAGCTAAGTATCTAAACAATAAAAAACAGCAAAGCGGCACATAACTCTGAGGCGTGAGGGAAAGGGGGGCAAGGGGCAGGGCGAAGAAGGAGAAAAGGGCAGGAGGAGTAATAAAAAAAAAAAAAATACTTCATATATAATCTCACCCTGCTTACAAAAACCTATATCAACTGTCCCTTTCTATTAGCCAAGACCTGGGCACTACGCCGGAAACTATCAAATTCAAGAATGGTACTGCGTTTTGATAGGGCTTTAAAAAGTAAACCTGCTGCTCTGGTGTCCAGGAACTAATCAGGCTTCCCCATTTTTTAAAATAATTCTTAAACTGCTTTTCTGACTCAGCTTTGAGGTTCTGCCTTTCTACAAACATCTGTGTTTTAATGATATTGGTAACTTCCCTTATACAGGGAGTCTCTCTTTGTCTCCATTTTTTAAAGAGCAAACTACGTGCTACTAATATAACTAGATTAACCAGCTGTCTGTCCCCCATAATGGCCGACTTCTTTAGGAAGAATATGTGTTCTGCCTGTAACTCAATTTTACTCTGGAGGTAACAGTTCAACCAATACTGTGTCTTTGCCCAGTATTGCCTTACTTTTGGGCAACTCCAAATACAATGTAAGAGGTCTGCCCCTGCCCGTGCACATTTAAAGCAGCTCCCTGCCTTTGACTCCATCCATTTGGCCATTCTAGCTGGGGTCAAATAAAAGTTATTTATAATTTTGCACTGTGACTCTCTCCAGCTAATACTTGAAGTCGCCTCAGCCGTACGCTTAATACTTTCTAATATATCTTCGCCTTGTAACCTTTCAAAATATTTATTGAATTTTCCCTTGGCCAGGTTAATATGTTCCAGTCCCTTATTTGTCAAAATGTTTTGGTACCACCAGGAAATTGAGCGTTTCCCTACTTGATAGAGTTTTAGGCCCGAGGTTATTTGAGACAATCCCCATTCAGTTGCCACTTCTTTATTAGCCCTTTCAATATAGTGGCGTACCTGTAGGTATGCATAGAAGTTATTGGTTGGGAGATGGAATTGTTCTACTAGACTCTGAAAGGTACAAGTTTGGCCCTCCCTATCCTTTTTTAGCTGGGCAAAATAACATAGGCCTTTCTCCCTCCAGTCGGAAAATACTTTATGGTTAAGACCAGGTGGAAAGTCCACGCACCCGATAATCGGTAAATATGTGGACACACGAAATTCCTGTCCCACTAGAGAGCAGTATAGCTGCCACCCTTTAATGATATTAACAAATGTTGGCATTACCTCTACATTCTGGGGCAGCTTCCTGTAAGGGCAGTGTAGCATGGCTAGCGGGCTGAAAGGTCTAATCAGCTCCGCGTCTAACTCATAATATGTTACATATTCTGATTTAGTGAGCCAATCTAGTCCAAATTTAGCCAGGGCTATTAGATTATAATGTCTAATGTTTGGAATAGAAAACCCTGCATATACTCTGGAATTGCTCATTTTATCTATGGAGATTATTGGTCTCTTTTTCCCCCAAATAAAGGAAGAGCAGGCTTTATTATATCTAGTTATGTCTTTCCTTGTAACAAAGAGATGTAGATTTTGCAGCAGAAATAAGATTTTAGGAAATATAATTGTCTTAATTATCATACATCTGGCCGTGATTGACAGAAAAAGTAGATTCCATTTATTAAGATTAGCTTGAATATTATCAAAGAATTCCTTGAAGTTTAATTGATACCATTCCCTGGGGTCCCTAGTAATCTTGATCCCTAGATAGTTGATGGCGTTCACTTCTCTAAAGATATAGTGTATAGTTGCAACTCTGCCTTGTTTTCTTAACCCATAATAACTCTGATTTTTTAGGGTTAACTTTGTAACCAGAGAAGGTGCTATACTCTGTAATAATTTTCAGGACACATGGGATAGAGTTTACTGTAATAACAAAAAACGAGTAGAGGCACCGGGTAGTTTCACAAACAAAAACGTCCTTTATTAAGGTGATAAAAGACAACAGGAGACACTTCGGAAAAAGCTTTAAACCTCTGGGGCAAAGGTGGAGTGGCGGTACCCCACGTACCCTGATGCTGACATGTTTCGGCAAATGCCGTAATCGTAGCTAAAGGGTGTACGCTTAATTACTTATTTAAAGACACAGATCACCTGTGATAGGTTAAAAACTCATATGCTACGTGGGTGACACCCACCTCCACCTATACGTTATACACCTGCCCTAATTTAGGATGTAAAACCATACTATCCACTTTATGCAAATCTTTTTATAACATATATACAAACCAAATTAAATGTGATATTAATAATGTCATTCACAAAACATTCCTTGTCATATATATGTAAATGGAACGGTAAAGAATAAGAAAAAGAGAAATAAATAATAATAAAAGATAAGAAATATATACATTACTGGAGGCACCAGAGAATTATTATCATCAGCTTGTACATTTTTGCATTTTTGCATGTATCCATATTGCTCTGATATCTATACACTAGGATACATTGGATGAAATTTGCTGTCATCCAGGACTGCATGAGCTAACCGTGTGCTGAGAAAACGGGACAAGGGTGGATTATATATCTATATAGTGTTCCTATGTTTATTTACTTACTTGCCCACGTATTCAGTTACTTAGGGGGAATGAGAAATTTATCTACAGATAGGCATATAAATATGTATCAGCGTATAGTGTTTTTTGACACGAATACACAGGTTAACACCAGAAGTTAATCAAGTCATATTCAGAATTGAGCCCATTGGGCACCCTGGTGTGCAACCTGTGTATCCAAAACACCTCCCTTTTGAGGAGCAAATTCTCCCTATCACCTCCCCTATTGTGTGTATTTACCACTTCAATAATCGTCCATGACAATGTCCCTGGATCTTTGTTATGTTTTATCTTGAAGTGGTTCACTAGGGGGGTAGTTAGTTTGCCTTGCTTGATATCATTTATATGTTCCCTTATCCTGGTTCTGACTTGTCGAGAAGTTTGACCAGTATATTGAATGTCACATGTGTCACAACTGAGGAGATAAACTGCATATGTGGACCTACAATTGAAGAGCGCCCTGTGTGCATGTCCACATGCTATGCAGCTACTAAAACTACACTTGTAAACCACTTTATACCTTAACCAAGAGGATGTATTGGTTTCATCCTGTTTCAATTGTGTGGGGGCTACGTAATTGCCTATGGTTTTGCCTCTTCTGAACGCAAACCTCACCTTTTG
Organism: Bombina bombina; assembly: GCF_027579735.1. Lineage (NCBI taxonomy): Eukaryota > Metazoa > Chordata > Amphibia > Anura > Bombinatoridae > Bombina > Bombina bombina. The sequence goes on along the minus strand of NC_069502.1, from coordinate 1,054,693,282 downwards.
TGTGGCAATATGTGCAAGTTCATCATCAGCCTTAAGCATTGTCATATGTTTACGTATAATATTACACACCTGGTAATATTGCCTACTGAACTGAGTAACAAACATTAACTGTTCAGACTTAGTATCACATACAGATTGTTTCTCACTGAGTAGGGTGGCCCTTTCTATGGCCCTTACTTCCTCCCGGGCCCTATATATATCCTGTCTGGGGTACCCTCTCTCTTGAAACTTAGTAACGAGTTCAGTTTCGTGCTTGAAGTGTTCACTATCCCGGGTACAGTTCCTCTTAACCCTGGTGAACTGGCCCTTCAAGACTGACTTAAATACCTGTTTTGGGTGGCTGCTGTGAGCATGTAAGAGAGTATTTCTAGTTATAGGTTTTCTATACAGCTCAACTTTTACATGTTCTGATTTCACACCATGAAGGGTGACATCCAAAAAATTAATGCTAGTAGATCCAAAATCATGGGTGAACTGTAAACCAGCATTGTTAATATTCAAATACTCTGCAAATTTCTCTGCTTCCTCCACACTCCCATCCCAAATAAAGAGCAGATCGTCTATATATCGACGATAATAGACAATTTTGCCCCTTTGTCTGTTTTTATCCCCATAGATGTGGCACAGCTCCCACCAACCCATATACAGGTTGGCGTAAGAGGGAGCAAATTTTGCTCCCATGGCTGTGCCACACCTCTGGAGATAAAAAAACATGTTCAAACACAAAAAAGTTGTGTGTAAGGAGGAATTCGGTGACCCTGACAACAAATCTAATGAAATCATCACTGTATTCAGTAGATCTCCTTAGGAAGAAGGCTATGGCTTCCAAACCTAATCTATGTGGAATTGATGAATATAGTGACTTAACATCCACTGATAGCCAGCCATAGCCCTCTTTCCAAGATATCATTTCTATCTCTGTAAGGAGTTGTTTAGTATCCCTCAGGTGACTAAGAAGTTCCCCCACTAGGGGTTGTAGAAGGGAATCTAACCATCTGGATAATGGTTCCAACATTGAGCCTATCCCACTGATGATGGGCCTGCCTTCAACATTCTCCAAGGTCTTGTGTACCTTAGGGAGAAGGTTGAAGGTAGGAATTTTGGGGTTACTAGTATATAGGAAATCACAAGTGCCATCATCAAAAAATCCCCCTTCCATCCCATCATCAATTAGGTGTGAGAGTTCCTTTAAGAACCTAGATGTGGGATCAAAATCCAATATGATATATTGTTTGGGATCATTTAGTTGCCAGAGGGCTTCTTTAATGAAAAACTCCCTATCCATTAGAACAACAGATCCTCCCTTATCCGCTGCCCTCACCACCAGATTTTTATTTCCACTTAAATCCTTAAGCGCTTTTCTTTCTTTGGCGCTAAGGTTACCTTTCGTTCCAAATCCAGAGGTGTATGCCAATTTATTTAAGTCATCCTCCACCTTCCGCTGGAATTTTTCCAGGATGGGTCCCCTCGACTGAATGGGGTAAAATTTGGATACACCTCTGAATCTGGGACCAATGGTATTGGTGTGGGCAAGATTTGTGTCACCACAATAGTTCTCCCTCTGTAGTGACTCCAAGTCCACCACATCACAACATTCTTCAAAAGTTAAATTTACTCTTGATTCCTTAGCTGGATCACCTATATAGATATCTTCAACCAGGTCATTTTTGAAATGCTTCTTTAATGTTAATGTTCAAAAGTTTGTTTACATCAACTAATGTGGTGAATAGATCAAAGTTATCAGTTGGTACAAAATTGAGTCCCAAGCCTAGGACTTTTTCCTCAACCTTCCTCAATGTATGACTAGAAAGGTTAATCACTGGTGTCAGTTGTACTTCCTGCCCTGATATCTCCTCCTGGTTGAGGACCTTGTTTTTAAATGATCTCCACCTTTCCCCCCCCCTTCTTGTCCTACGGGGGTCCTGGAAAAAACCTGTTCAATCTCTCCCCTCTCCCGTTCCATAGAAGTGGCAGTATTGGGTGTGGGGGCATCATTAGCTCTATCCAGATCCTGATATCTGGACTGTCTACCCCTACCTCTTCCTCTGCCACCTGTGTTAGGCTGTACCGGGGTGGGAATTATAGCTCTAGTTTTATTTGAGGTGACTAAAGGTGCTTGTGTATTTTCATCACCTGAGGTAACTGAATACGTGGGCAAGTAAGTAAATAAACATAGGAACACTATATAGATATATAATCCACCCTTGTCCCGTTTTCTCAGCACACGGTTAGCTCATGCAGTCCTGGATGACAGCAAATTTCATCCAATGTATCCTAGTGTATAGATATCAGAGCAATATGGATACATGCAAAAATGCAAAAATGTACAAGCTGATGATAATAATTCTCTGGTGCCTCCAGTAATGTATATATTTCTTATCTTTTATTATTATTATTTATTTCTCTTTTTCTTATTCTTTACCGTTCCATTTACATATATATGACAAGGAATGTTTTGTGAATGACATTATTAATATCACATTTAATTTGGTTTGTATATATGTTATAAAAAGATTTGCATAAAGTGGATAGTATGGTTTTACATCCTAAATTAGGGCAGGTGTATAACGTATAGGTGGAGGTGGGTGTCACCCACGTAGCATATGAGTTTTTAACCTATCACAGGTGATCTGTGTCTTTAAATAAGTAATTAAGCTTACACCCTTTAGCTACGATT